>NW_015440965.1:135761-203819 GCF_000150705.2 Paracoccidioides lutzii | reverse complement strand
TATAGGATCATGACCTCCTCTGCCTCTTGTGCATTGCTCCATCGTAGCTTCCCCTGTAGTCACTGCTGCTGGCGTCGTGGGATCCGCTAGATCCTCTCCTTTTCTCGCGTGTTTTCTCCTCATATCCCGTCATAGGGGGAGTCACGGCGGCTCCCTCCTGTCCAGCAACAGAACGTAGCTTGATCTTTTGGCCCCGGGCTGCGACGAGCTTCCCACCCCAGCTCCCCCAAATGTCGAGCCTGAGGAGTTCCTCTTTCTCTTCATCTCCCTTTTCTCTCCCCTGCGACGGCGCCTCTCTTCTTTCTCTCTAAGTCGCGCTTCGACCTCTGCTGATATGTCCTCTGTTTCCACGCGACGGGTAGTGGAAGCTGCATACGCATTCTCCCAATCACCAGCCTCACCGCGACCGGATGAGAGGCGCTTCTTCCGTTTGCTAGCGGGTCCAGTTGTCGTAGTGAGTTCGCCGTCCCCTTCACCCATCTCATCATAATCCAAGAAACGCCTTTTGCCCCTTTTCAGGTGATGTGGGAGGGATATTTGGGCAGGTTGCTTGTCAAATACAAAGGGTGGCGGCGGTGCCCCAGCTGCATCTTCTCCAGAAAGGCAAGTTGGAATATATTCGCCTTGCGCACTGGATGGCGTGGGCAGAGGACCATATGCAGAAGGGTCCGCATTTCTATTCATCGCCCTCAGTTCGTTAACTCTGTTTATGGGTTTCCCAGAGATGATTCTACTTGCTGCGTGCTGCGGCATCTATTTCGCGTATCAGTCCGTGCGTATCACATGTGATCGCTGGCAGGCATAGGAGGCTTACAAATTCAGTCCGCATGTCCTCCAGCTGTCTCAACAGCTCCTGTGTTCGATCTACCATGGACGAGAGGGCGCGGGACGTGGGACTGTCGGTGAGAACATGTTGTTTTACCATCCCACATATCTTGAGATGATTGTTCAGGTTCAGTTCATGCTGCGAAAATAACTAACAGAAAACAAAAACGCAAAGCAAATGGCATTGGATTAGCAAAGCATATCCCCACGACCCTTTTTCGTTGAGTGGATTCGACGGCAGAGCACGCTTAGCTTAGCCTCACCTCTAGCCACGACACAGATTCAGCCCTAACCTCAAGGGGCTGTGGTTTGGTCATTTTACTGCCTGTGGGCCGCCAACATAGAATTATTTGATTTCTGGTAAGTTTCTAGCTGGTATGAAGATGCTGCCGGTGGTGTTTGTTGACGGAAAATCCAGTATGATTCACAGTTGAGGTTGAAGCTAAGGCCCGCGCCAGCCAATCAGTTGGTCAAAGCTTCGAAATCCCCTAGCAACGGCTGTGGCGTGTTTAGTTCCACACTAAACCAACAAAGCATCCTGCAGGCACCGTGGGCCGCTGGCTGGAAATCAACTTCGACGCCCGACGCCCGATGGCCGGATCTAAATGGAATGGACCGCGGGTGGGATCTATGGCTAATCATCCAGCCTAGATGAGATGATGGAGGACTAATAGATCGCGATCGCTATCCTTTCGCACCGTCGGTTTGCATCACAAAACAGCCTTTGAACAGACTACAATTTCGTTCAATTGCCGGCAGGTCGAGTTACTGGAATAGACCAATGGAAATAAATGGGATCTTTGGAGGTGATCTGAGAGAAGGCTCATTAGCTCTTTCAATCTAGTTTCTGGTAGTATCCAATGTGTCGTCAATTTGATTATCTTGCTACCGTTGCGACGATGAGCACGCCAATGACGTCAGATATATTTAACATCATCCGCTCTAGCCTGTACATATCCCAACATACATGTCATCCGTTGTTTTTCCGCAGTCGCAAACAGAGGACATTCAGGTTTGAACTACGGATTTAATTCAAAATTATACTAGAGCTAGGGCAGCTTTATCAGAAGTTGGCAGCTTATTTTGAATCCTATTAGAGAACATATCTGTGTCCAGTCTGCAGGAGATTGTAGAAGAGAGCATAAGGAAATGAGTATAGAGAAGAGAAACACTAAATTTAGTTAGGGACCACGGAAGAAGAAATCTAATTGAACTCTAATTCATACATACTTCACGCAGGCACAAAACGGTAGGGTATCTGGGTAAGAAGATACTTGACAGGAATCGGTGACCTATGTTATATCAAACTATCCATTTGGTATTTTGGGGTATGGCATAGCCGCTGCGCACATCGCGACAGCAGAATGAAACAAAAACAGTAAAGATAAAAAAAGGGATAAAAGGAGAAAAAGATGAAAATGACGTCATGGATGGATTGAGCAACTAATAGAGGAGGAAGGTGAACATAACAGCAGGAGAATAAAAATCGCCACTTAGCCCGGACTAGAGAGGATGCAAAAGAAATAGGTAACATATTAGATAGAAATAAATAAACAATGCAAAAGGGTCTCTCATCGTACAAGGCACACGGAAAGCGCATACAGCAGTGGACCATATAAACAACGGGGCAGAAGAAGCGGCCGGAAAAGTAGACCCATTTCAAAACCCTCCAATGTGTAAAAATCCAGTATAATTCTGCCCCAATGCACGCGCCAGCACATAATCAAGACAGCATTAAATAAAGCTTGTTATCCATCCATACACCCTGACACCACACCCTCACCACGCCCCCAAGTCATGATCAAACCTCGATAGTTCCTTCTCAGCATCCTCCACATCCTTCTTCGCCTTCATACGCATGTAGAAGATCGGGCAATCCCTACTCGAGCAGATGACCTCGCAATGCAAACTGCCCTGGCACCGCTGGCACTGCGTCCATAGACGCCCAAACCGCACCTCCAGGTCGGACGCCTTCGTTAGCGTCTTGGTGTACAGCTCACCGAGCCGGGGACGACAATTTTCGCAAACGGCCCCATCACTCCCATCCTTGCTTACCAGGGGCTTCTTGCAACCCATGCAGGTCTGCATTTTCTTCGTGAATTTCATCAGACCACCGAGCGTCGGAGCTGCCACGGAAATGGATCGTGTGTGCTCGCCGGTAAGCAGCTGGCCAGCCTTCTTCTCGCCAAGGATAGGCTCGAAGATACGTGTGAGGGGTTTGGCGAGCTGGTTGTCAAGATAGTATTTTGTGTCTATTGGGATATTGTTTTCGAGGACGTAGATTGGATCTTCTGATTTTTCATAGTTCTTCGATCCTCCGGCGCCTTTGACGATGACATACGCGACTCGATCGCCGAGGGTGGGGGCAGAGCCGGCATCACGCTTCTTCATTCGCTCGGCGAGTTCCACGTGGGCCTGCTTGGCTGTATAATCTTTCTTGGAAAGCGCCTTTGTGATCACGAGTTTAGACATGTCGATTTTGTTTTGCAGGAGGTCGGAGATCGTGTTTTTAACGTAGCTGTTTTGAGAAAAACCCCTGGGTTAGTAAAAATAAAAATTACAGTCAGGGAAATAAGATAAATGGTCATACTTTTGGGCGCCATCAACGTCCCGTTCGATCAGGATTTTCTTCAGAACAGTTTCGATAACCGTCTGTACCATACGACAGTTATCTCTGCGGACGGTTTCAATACCCTTCGTATCCATTTTATCATACTTCTCCGGCTTCGTCCAGTAGAGACCTGCGTACCGTTTCTTGTTGATAAGGAGGTATGGGAAATACACTTTCTCGAACTCTAGCTTGATCGGACGAATAAACTTGTCTGAGACATAATCAGCAGCCTCCTGGCCAAGCTTCATTGCTTCTGCAAGATCTTTCGTCCCAAATTTGACCATGACAGAGTCCGTATCGCCATAGACAACCTGGGCATCGTTAGAATACCCGTTGGCAATGGTGTATTTAGCTTCCACTTCTTCTTTTGTTTTCTCGATCATCTGACGGCCATAACTTGTCGTGCTACTGGCAATGGGCAAACACGGCAATTTACCAACAGTAGCACCGGTAAGACCGTATACACTGTTAGCACTGACTTTTAGAGCAAGCTGTCTTCCGTTTAAGACAGCCTTTTTAAATGGGTCTGTTTCCACTGCAAGTTCCTTTTTTGCACGCTTTCTGGCGCCAAGGAGTTCTTCCAATATCTGCGTCAGAAGACCTTTGCGAACTTTTGCTGTACAGAACCGATCCCCGTTTGGAGTTACGATATAGTCTTCACCTTCCTTCATCCCATGCGCTTCGATAGTCGACTTTTTTAGAAGGGTGGTATAGCATAAATTATGAGCTTGAATAATACTGGGGTACAGGGACGCAAAATCGAGAGTTGCGATTGGCACATCGTAGTACGCTCTGAGAGGTTCAATAACCGTGGCTCCTTCATATTGTTCACTTGTTGCCTCATTCCGTAGATTTGGAATAACCAGTTGTTGTTCGAGAGCCTTACGGAACAATTGACTGATGAATTTGACTTGCTGTCCACGGGAAAGAAGGAAATTGAAAGGGACACCAGTAACCCTCGCCATTTCGGTATAGTTGACGAGACACATAAGTTTATCCATAAGACGTTGAGGTAAATAAGCATCCTTCAGACAGTAGACCGCTAACCTTCGCCTCGAATCAGCAGTCCCGTTGAAAAGTTCTGTGATCATTGTGTGATGGACATCCTCCTTTTGCTCTCCCAAAAACTGCGCACATACGGAATTTAGAGTGTAGCTCCGAAGTTGATGGTCCCGCTGAACAAGTTGGAGAAGATCGAGCTGGATTCTACCACTAATATTAGTAGATTTGGATTCGCGGTTACCTATTTGCTTGCTGGAGAACCTGGCATCGCCGACACGTGAAGCGACCTGTGTCAGTCTTGACCAGAATGGAAACTCTCTACATTTGAGATGTTCTGCCCGCTTAATGAGGTACGGGAAATCGAAGTTAGCAATATTGTATCCGATGATAACGTCCGGGTCAACCTCCACCAAGAACTCTTTCCAAGCCATTAGCATTCTTTCTTCGGTGTCGAATTCCAAAATTTGGGTATTCACGATAAGGCTACACGTGTCCAAGACAAACACATTTCGAACAAAAGGTTTTGATTCCCCATAGCGTGTAACAACATTCGCAATTTGGATTACCGGGTCCTGGTTCGCTTCAGGAAACACACCCTTTCGACCCGCGCATTCAATATCGAACGAAAGGATTCGGAGCGGTGCCATTTTTGCCCATTCACCATCGTTAGGATGGGCGATGAGGTCACGATAGTGTATAGAAGCCTCTATTTGACAGTTGGAAACACGTTCAGTTAAAGGGAGAAGCTCGTATTTGGAAGCTGGGGCCTCAACCCAAGACATGCCAGAGATCTTGAAAATCAGTCAGACAGAGCATATGGAATATTGGTGAGATCACAGGCTCAGTAAGGAAGTACTTACACCTGTATCGATCATAAATCGTAAAATATACTCGATATTATCAAACGTTAAAATTCCATCAACATCGCCCCTCCACATGCCTTTATAATTCGCCGCACCATTTTCAATCGTAGTTCGGAGCTTATTAATATGTCGCGGGTCCGTTACTGTGATTTTTAGGTAGGGACTTTTCTGATTTCCCTGAAATCCAAAAAGGTTTTCTCTCATTACCATCTGTACTGAATGTATTGCTGGCTGGTGGAATTCGAGTTGTGCCTCAAGATAAGCCTTGAAACCCTCACAGTCGGTTGGCACAAATGAAACGGGGGCAGCGACGTAGAGATAGTGTAAGAAATGAGTAACATGTAAGAGAACCGAATGGCCATTCTAGTATAGCAAGAGACAGCCTGGTCAGAATAAAAATTATATAGTTAAATACTCATACTAGAAGTTTTCCGGCTGCATACCTCTGTAACCCCGAATAGCTTCACAGCAGTCCTACCCCCTGCAAGTGTACCCTCCTCCGCTTCAATTTGCTGAAAGCAAAGTACGTCTCGAGATGCATCGAAGTCATCTAAACTTGGTCGTGCCCACTGCTGGTCTTTTTCCGCATTGCTTTCTTTGAGTCCCGAGATGTCTTGAGTCAACTTCTCCAAGACATCCTCCTCAAACTGACTTTTATGCTGCGATTGACGAGGTCCCGACGAGAAAAGTTTTCGATTGCCAAGTTGCGATGACAAGTTAATGCCACTTGGAGGATGGTCGATTTCCAGCTTCCGCTTCTTTACAGTATAGGGAGTCTTAGGCAGAACATTCTGGTGATTGATAGTAACATCGCCGAGGACTCTCTTTTGCAGTGGTTTCAGCATCGTCGAAGTCATTGTGATTGTTGTTCATAAATTGCAGCTATCCCCAAAATCAGCGACATATGGACTTTGCGGACCTATGTCGGTTTTGTTGGCAAATGTTGGCTGAAATGTTGATTCCCGACAACGCGTGTCGGTTGCTAAATCATTTAACACGCCAAAGATTTACGTGACGTCGGATACAATTTAAGGCGACGCCAATTTACGCGTGGGTTTATCACGTGACTGGAATTTTTGGGCAAGGGTTAGAGCGTTTTATTTAATATAAGGCACCTCACATGGACAAAACAAAATAAGAATCTTTCTACTCCGTAATTTCTCCGGAAAGCTCTATTGAGTATTATGAAATTATGATTAAACATATGTTATAGATGGTATTTTACATCCAAAACGGTGCGGAATATGCAAGCAGAAACCAGCAGACTCAAAGCGGTGTCTAACCAGAACACGCGCTTTCTTTCCAACATCGACCAGAAGAATGCATCTTGATCGTATGTGATAAGACCCATACAGAGGCTACTATCCATCGGGGAAGCAAAAGTAGCGCACCTCCTAATTCAGAACGTTACAAGGATAATGAATAGCCATCGCAAATGAGCCAAAGTGGTGCACATACATCTGGGTGATTACGCATAAAAGTAGCAAAAAGGCCCGTCAACTGTGCTCATGACCTCGCTCATAGTCAACGGCGGTGCAAGTGGTCCCAAGTCGATGATATCATGTAAAGTCCCATTTCGTGTGGGAGGGATGTTGGCGAACGTAAGAGTTCCCCACATCGCATCGCGTCGCTCTTTGATATCCAGCCACTGCCATATCGACCAGAGGCGGTCAATTTGGCCGTGGTGAAGGAAGAATGCTGGCTCTTGAGGGCTAGAATAAAAGTCGGTATCTAGAAGGGAGGCATAAAAGTTAGTTCTTTCAAGACATTGTAATAGCTTGGTAAATAACTTCAACGAAAGAGACGGGGATCGGAAGTGGTATTGAAGTTTGGCTGGCAATACATACGCTGTCCAGTCATCCCACCCAGAAAAGTATGACCGCCCCCATGTACCCCAAAGTAATTCAGTGGCTCACCGTTAGGGCTTTCGTTCTCTGGTGTCCCGGCGAGTCGCGATTGGAATCCGACAATGTCTCTGCTCGCTTCGACGGTCCACGTTGACCAATTGAAAGCGGTGAACTGCTGGCCTATGTAAGAGTTCATGTCACGTTGCAGACATCTGGGATTGTGTCTCAATGGATCATCTAATCGCCCCCCAGCCATAGCGACTGGACCTAGATTGGTGGTCAGGTCAGAAAAGGGGCCAGACTGTACACAACCTCCTCCAAGTCCGGCAGGGAACTCGCGGCCGTTTGCTGGTGGCAGTGGCGGGGGAGGAGGGAGTTTGAAAGTTGGCGCCCTGTTTTCCAAAGGAGCACCATCGCTTCCCATACTATAAGGCGAACCGTCAAAGACGGGAGATTTATGTGGATCATGGACATCGTATCCCCATTCCCAATAGCTTTTTTGGGGGTTAAAACGTCAGTATATGTCTCTGACAAGCTGCAGGCTAAACTAAATAGGGCAGACCATACGGGCTAACTCCCTGATATCCACATTGATCTTTGAGCGCCTTCTCGTATGCATGGACGAAGTACCGGTGCCAGGCGAGGAAGTTGAACTAGAAATTATTAGCGGTTGAAGCCACGTGCGGGGACATGGGTAGATCGGAAGAAACATGCATTGCCATGAATGTTTTGCGTTTTATTAATGTGCACAGCAGCAAAGGAGTCGAAAAGGTTTTTGGAACCTGGAGCTTCTTTCTCGGTAAATAACGACGGTTTGGACTGAAGGCAGTACACGGCGTCGATATAATTCCGTCTTTCCGCCTTTGACAAAAACCGCCTATGGAAGAAAATTAGGACAGACAGTTAATGTGATACGGATATGTCATAAAGGCATTGGATCAACTCACCACTCTTTTCGAATGGTTAAATTTTTCGTCGTGCACGCGGGTTGACTTTTACCCCCATTATCATCGCCCTTATCACAACCATCATCGCCACCACCACCATCCTTACAGACAACCGCATTATCCTTCTGTCGAGGCTTTAGACGCTGGTCAAGCGCCTCCTTGAGATTGTATCCTGCCTCATCTTGCAACTGTAGCAGACGTAGTCCTTTATCAATGAAATCTTGGTTGTTTCTGTCATGTGTTTTAGGGCCTCCTAATGCCCCAACTATCGAAAACTTGCAGACGGCAATGAAAGTCACCAGAAGGTATTTCATCTTGATGGGGCAATCAAAAATGAAACTATCCAGGAAAATAGGTGCTAGAGGTTTAGCTTAAATCTAATAACAACTGTTTGGGCGTGGGCATCGATAAATAGAAAGAGACATACTGTGAAAATAGATAACGACAGTGGGATTGGGAATACAAAACTAAAAGGAAAACAAACAGAGACAGATATGGATTTATAAATATAAATATAAATATCAACAGCGTTGGACGAGCCTCTTGGCCTATACACAGGAAAAGGGGTACGTTTGTCAGCTTAAAGCAGATACCAATCAACGATTTAAGGAGAGAATATAGTGCAGGAATGTTTCAAAACAATTGGCCCATATCGATTGTGAATACTTGGAGCAGGTTTCCATAAGAAAAAGTGTGTCGACACAGAGCCTCTGCGGATCTGGATCTGTCTGCACCTTCTTTGGACGATGCGATGCTGCCAATGGAACACAGAGCGCCGATCGGACTCAACGATGACAGACATGGATGGGCGATGCAGTCAAACAACGTCTGACGAGACTGTGGGTATTGACTGGAAGGGGTATCTATAGACAGTTGAATCCGGCTTCATGGAGATAAATTGGACACAATACCAACTCAATGCATAAGGAGATGTCACCGATTGTGACTGTGGACTCCTTCAATGTCTGACATACACAGGAAACTCTAGTCCAATTACAAGGCTTCAATCGCATAACATAGGGGCATAGATGCTTCGATTTTGGATTGAGATCAAAACACACAGTTCACTCACGAAATCGCCGTGAAACTGCAAAGAAATGAACTTTTAACACCATTCTTTCGCAGAGGGAACACCAAAATTCTGAGATGATCGGAGATTCGGAACAGACGAAACTCGAGAAAGGAAGAATGCTTGATTGGAGAGAGAGAAACCTTGGAAATGAATGTTACACAGCGACGGGTGACAGTAGACCTCACGTAATCCTATGGGAATTTCCAAGGTTGCGGTGTACAGGGAGCGGATACCGACCTGGAAGAAGAGAAATTAAACACTGGAAGGTCTTAACAGAAGAAAGTCACAGCTTGGAATTGAAAGTGATTCACACTGTATGCTGTACAAGCAACGAAGTGAGAAGAACTGGATCTGGTGGGCTCCCATTCATACTCGAGGGGTGAGGTCATAATTGCCAGGAGATCAAAACCACAACGTGGTGTTTTACCTCAAGGTAAACATGTATTCACCTTGACAAAGGTGTAATAAACATAAAACTCCAAAATAAAAAGCTGGTGAAACAGCAATTCTGCATTCTTAACAAAGTGGACCAAACACCGGGAATGGCAACTGAGCCCAATGTACGGCTGATGAGAAAATCACCAAGGATACCCCATATTTTGCGCACTTCATATGAATTCAGAATTGAGCCATAACTGAAGCTCCGCTAGCTAAAAGGTGGAGCCAAAGCTGAAACAACTCGGGTTGTCAACTTCAGGGAGGTCTGTCATCCAATTGCTAGGTAGAAATTTGAACGTCAGTTGTACTATCACCAACTCAACAGCGTCCGCCACTCGTTTCCGAATCCAAATTTATACCTCAAGTCTACCTTATCAGGTAGTCACTAAAACCGATTTGAGAAGATGTGAGATGAGCGACCCGATGTCTGGTTTGCTAGTGTCACGACAGATTGGGTGAGACACCAAATAAGAGCGAACGGGGATCGCTATTGAGATCCAAATAGCAAGCAAGGGCTGGCGCTTTTCTGATATGCGCCCCTGAAATCTCGATCAATTGCGGCACCTTTAAAAGTCTCACCTGGATTTCCAGGACCAACTTGCCTTCGATATAACATTCCTTCGAATAATCTAAATTACCTAGAGGCACTGCTCATGACGGCGAATGCAGCGGTCCGATTCAAAACAGAGGTATGCCACACCTTATATCCATGAGGAGCGGCATCAGAGACACTTTTGCTTTCAAGTCAACCTGATGAAAGACATTATTGTTTCCCATTCATGTAGGTTGGCAGTATGTTTCCTGAAAAAGCACAAGTCAGATACCTAGGCAAACTGTTTGGGTAATAAAAAAATCCTTATTGTTCGATTCCGTTGTGCGTTGATTTTTCATATGGGTTAATTTGGTTGAATGGTCCCCTTCTCAGAAAACCCTTTGACTCCCCTCCGTGTCTGAGATTCGGAAAATCATGGGAAGTCGAAAATGTGTAAAACTTTGCATATTTATGTCTTGATCAAGTCTTTAAGAAGGAAAGTCAGATAACCCAAATTTGGAGTTAGCCGAGACAGCATAAAAAGAAAGACTTTACATGTCCACCAAACAAGCATCAATGGTGTATGTGTCTCTAGACCACGGCCACCACGTCACTTAATATTCTACACAACGCAGGTATGATGGGTGTATCCGAGCCGTTGAGACTTTGCTTTGCTTCACACCAGCTAATTCAATCTTTACCAGGCGACTAGAGTCTGGCCCATTCACTTACTGCCAGCCATCCACTCCCTCTTGCTTTTAAAAGCCCATGGATCTTTTCCAGCATCTCCATATCATGGAGCCATTCGCTGTTTCATGTCTTTCACATGCTGTGAACATCCGAACATCCAAATAGTCCAATGTTGGCCATTAGATATCTTCAGCGCCGCGATTATTCGAAGAGCGTGAAAGCATGTAGTGCTTGTAGGTCAACGATCCCGCAGGGACTACCCAGTAAAGTAGCTGCATTAAGATGATGCCACACGAGAATTCCCATTGAACAAAAGTGAGTCCACATTTTGGCTCCTGCTTCGTCCTCGGATCTAACAAGTTGCCATATGGGCTGTCGTGGAGATCCATGAGGACTGTCGGATCCATCGATCGCGGAACTCAGACAAACTGACGAACCCGAGGAGAGGGAAGTTGGACGATGGTAAACATTTCAAAGTCTATTGACATCAGTAATAACATGTAAGTATCAGATCCATAAACGCAAGGTCACGGAAATTTGCTACTCACCACTTCTCGTGAGCTTCATAAGTTGACAATAGAGGGCAGCCTCCAACAAAAAGAGGTTGCCGTTCAAGCCCATAATAAATCCCGGTGACATACAAAGGTGCTCATTCTCGTTCTCACAAAAAGACACCTGCGATCATTCAAACCGTTGTTCACATCTCTCCCTTTTGGCTCTTATAACAGCTCTTTCATGATCTTATGTAAGGTTTACATGTGACTGATGATGGAAACGCCAATAAGAAGCTGGCGGACATTTTTAGTATGTATTTTAAGGTACCAGACCAGCAACGTAAATACATGGAAATACCAGAGGATACTTTCTAACCGTGCCACGCGCACTCACCATTAGTGAGTGCGTCCCACCGTAAAGAAAATATCACTGTAATGAAAATCTCTTTCTTGTATATTCATCACCAATCTTCAAAAATTAATAACCACCACCACCATGCCTAATAATATTAAACATTCGGAAGATCAGATTCAGATGGCATTAGACACCATAAAATCAAATCCAAATTTAAAAATCACGGATGTGGCGCGAGAATTCAAAATTCCATATGGAACTCTGTATGGTGTCAGGGCTTCAATCTAGGCGCAGGTGAAACAGATGTTCGATTGCCAGCTAGGTAAGCTATCTAGACGAAATACTAAGATGATTCCTAAGAGATGGGTTCGGGGAAGGCTCTGTTTATATAGCCCTTTTCCTTAGCGCCAGTTCCCACGTTTTACGTGTTATTCGTATGCGGGGTAATTGTGGGGTTGGTTGCTATGCCAATGCCTAGGCAGTTGTGATTACCGATCGCCTCGGCCCGTGGCCTTACGCTGTCGAGGAGGCTGGACGGGGCCCGCCCGTTCTACGCCATCACATATGGACGCGTTAAGGGAAAGAGATCAAGGAATATGAGGACTCCAATCAATTGAACATTGAGTGACAGTCAGGAGGAAGTGATCAAGAAGTGGATTCATCAATTGGATGAAGTGAATTCATCAATTGGATAAAAACTTTTGCTCTCCTACAGTTGAACATATTGAAGCTACTGCAAATTGAATGCTGAGTTGTTATCATATCAATCCTGACACTCCTCCTACTGCGGGCAAGATGTGGGTGTATCAATTCATCAAACATCTACCAGGTTATAAGAGGATCAAGCAGAAACCTATGAATCCAAAACAGGTGTCAAATAAGGATATAAGCTTTGTTATCAACTGGTTTGACTACTATGAATCTGTCTTCAATCAGTATAAGTTTCATATCAGTGATATTTATAATTTCAATGAGACTGGGTTTCAAGAAGGAGAAGAGTGTGGACAATAGACTATAACTACCCATCAAGATGTCAATTCTGTCATACAATCATCATATTCTCACAGGTTAATAACAGTGGTGGAATACATTAGTGCAGATGATATAGTGTTGAAGTCATTGATTATAATGAAATCAAAAATTTTTCTAGAAAATTAATATATATATTTCAATTTTCCTGATGATTATGCCATCATTATATCTGAAACTGGTTTCACTAATGATGAGATTGAATTTGAATAGATAAAGTATTTTAATACTACTACTAAAAAACATTAGATCATCAATTATTACTGCTTGACAATCATAAATCTCATCTTATTGAAAAGTTTTTTCAATATTGTGACTTTCATAATATCATTGTATATAAATTCTTATCTCATATAAGTCATCTTGCAATCTCTTGATAGTGTGCTTTTCCAGCAATATAAGTATTATTATACAAAAGTGATTAATGAGGCTGCTCAATACAGATATGAACAATATAATAGCAGGCAATTCCTTGCTAATCTAGAGAGTATCTGTTATCAAATCTTCAAATTTACTATTATTTGAGCTGGATTTGCTGATCATGAGATCTATCTAATCAAACAAGAAGTAATCTTTCAATACATGAGACAACATAATATAGATAACAGCTCAAAGCTACTTGTTTATGATGATGATGATGATAAAGAATGTTATAGTTTTACTTCTATAAGGGGCTGAACCCCTAGATTTGCTCTGGCTGGCTGACTCAGCCTAGCCATTGTTTGCACATGCGCACGTGATCATGCTACGTGAGCTTGCTTAAGCTCATGTTCTCATCTCATTCTTTTTGTTAGGGAGCGAATGCGAGCTGCATAAGAAGAAAGACTCTCTGCGTTGCTAACTGCTATATAACGAAATACTAAGCTTGATGGGATGAAAGGGGGTGCTGGGGGCCTGCGTGGATTATAACCACCTGCATGGTCGTGTGGTCACGTGATATGGATTAGGCCTAATCGGGCGCCGAGCTTAATCCGACGTCGAGTCTAACCGGGCACCGGCCTTCGGTCGGGCTCGGTCGGACGCTGAGCCTAACATCACCCCCCGGTCTAGGGGCAGGCATGTCCTCATGCCGGTAGGTCGTCATCAACCTCGTCCTTCAGGTAGCTGTCTGTCTCCCATGCCTTCAGCCACTCATCTAGTCGCCTTGGGGGTCCAGCTTTTGTAGGGTTAGCCTCATGGAAGTCGCGTATGGCGTGTGGTGATCCTTTGAAGTCGCGAGCGGGGTACCATGAAGAATCCTCATCAAACCCCTTCCAGCGCACCCGATACTGCAGCTTGCTCCGGCTTATTCTACTGGCCAGTATACGATCTATTTCCCATTCATTCTCACCATCTATTTCAATTGGGTCTGGTGGTCTGATAGTCTGGCCAGGTAGAGGGTCTCTGGAGTCCTTGCGTAGCTTGTCTGGGGAGAAGATTGAATGAATTTTCATTGTTATGGGGAGGTCCAGTTTGTAGGCATTGCCCACCTTTTCCAGGATTCTGAAGGGGCCGGCATTCTGCTCTGCCAGTTTACGGCTTGGTCGATCCATCTTGTATGATTTCAATGTTAGATAAACAAAATCTCCTACTGCAAAGTCAGGCTCTCGATGGTGCTTGTCAGTCTGCCTCTTCATCTGTTCCTGTGCTGTCTTTATGCCTTTACTCGCCTGGTTTCAGATCTCTCTCATTCGGTGAATGAAGCTCCTTGCTGCTTCTCGATTTCTTTTCTCATTCATGTCCAATTTCTCCGCCAGTGGTTGCCAGTCAAATGACATTCGGGGTTCATATCCATTTGCTGCGAGGAAGGGGGAGATCCCTGTGGAAGCGTTTGGGGTAGCTGCGGAGGCATGGTCTATAATGGGCAGCCACTCATCCCAGTCGTCTTGGTAGTAACTGACATAGGGGCGAAGACGGGTGGCAATGTATTGATTCACCACTTCTGTCTGTCCATCAGTTTGTGCATGATGCGCCGTTGAGAGTTTCAGTTTTATGCCCAGGATCTGTGTAAACTCATCCCAAAAGCTTGATATGAACTGGGGGCCTCGGTCAGAGACAATTGAGTCAGGCGCCCCATTGTATGAATAGTAGAATCGAATGAATAGTCGGGCCAGCTCCTGGGCTGTAACTCCCCGGGTGGTTGGAATGGAGATTGTCTTCTTGCTTAGCCGGCATACTATGACCAAAATGGCATCATAACCTGTTTTGCTTTTCGGCACGTCCATGAAGTCCATTGCAATATGCTGCCATGCCCGTTCTGGTATTGGTAATGGCTTTAGCAAACCAGGAGTCTTATCTCTTGGAATTTTACTGATCCGGCACACATGGCAGTTCCGAATATAGCGTAGGACGTCTGTCCGCCAGGTGGCCCACCAATAGCGTGATTGCACCAGGGCCAGGGTCTTTCGTCCTCCAGGGTGTGCTGTTGAAGCTTGATCATGAATTTCCTGCAGTAGCTTGGCTATCAGGGTTTCCTTTTCCTGAACAGGCACCACTAGTCTTCCATTGTACCGTAGCACATTGTCCTCCATTGTATAGGGACTATTCTCATCATCTGCCTGCTGCCGCAGGGGCTCAATTGAGGTGGCTGTCTTGTTTAGAGACACTATGCATTCAGCAATGCTCTCTTTCTCTGAGGAGTTGATGCTAGCAATGTCTGTAGAGGGAGTGATCTGGGGGTCGAGGGTCTCTGGTCCTAGGAGGATCTGCATACGGCCGTCCTGTTGCCTTCTAACCTGCTCAGGCCTGCTCAGTGCGTCTGCTAGCAGGTTGGCCTTGCCTGGTCGATACTTGATCTCAAAGTAGAAACGGGAGAGGAACTCTGCCCAGCGGGCTTGACGTGCATTCAGCTTCTTGGTAGTCATGAAGTATTCCAGTGCACGATGATCAGTGAGGATCTTGAATCGTTCCTCCCGTTGTAGTCCCTCAAGCTCTGCCCGCCATTCTTGTAAGGCCCGGACTACTGCCAGCATTTCCTTATCATGAACTTCATAATTAAGCTCTGCACCATTCATTGTCTTTGAATAGAAGGCTACTGGGTGCCAAAGGTCATTTTCAAATCTTTGACTTAGTACCCCAGCCACTACTCCGTCAGAGGCGTCAGTCTCAATACGAGTCTCCCGCTCAGGGTCATAGTAACGCAGTGTTGGAGCCTCCACCAGCTGCCTCTTCAGTTTTTCAAAGGCTGATTTGCATTCTGATGTCCACACAAATGGGGTAGTCTTCTTTGTCAATTGGTACAGTGGCTTTGCGATTCGGCTGTAGTTCCTTATGAATCGTCGGTAGAAATTGCCAAATCCTAGGAATGACTGGACTCCTTTGACTGTGGTGGGGGCCTGCCATCTCACAATGGCAGCTGTCTTCTCTGGGTCTGCCTCAATCCCTTCTGTACTGATGATGAACCCTAGGTATTTTGTCCTCTGGACTGCAAACTCACATTTCTGGATGCTGGCTTGCAAACCCGCTGTCTTTAGTCGGTCTAGCACTGAGTTTACCTGCTGCTTGTGCTCCTCCAGATTCTTGCTATAGATTAGAAGATCATCCATGAATGCTGTCATAAACTTGTCCAGGTAGTCAAAGAAGATACTGTTAACAAACCGTTGAAAGCAGGCAGGGGCGTTTGTAAGGCCAAAGGGGACCACCCGATATTTATAGGTCCCGTAGCGGGTTCTAAAGGTGGTCAGGTCCTCAGACTCAGGGTCCATTCGGATGCGATGGAACCCCTGCCGAATGTCCAACTTTGTAAAGTATTTCGCCCCATTGAGTCGGTCCATCAGCTCATCTATCAGGGGCAAGGGATACTGATCTCGTTTGGTTATAGCATTCAGCTTGCGAAAGTCAACACAGAATCGTAGCTTCTTCCCACTACGGGCAATCAGGATTGGGGAGGCGTAGGGGGCTGAACTTGGGGTGATGAAACCCTTTGCTAGGTTGGCTTCAAGGTAGGTCTTCACTGCCTCTAGTTCCTCTAGATTCATCTTATATAGAGGCGCATGTCCAATGCCCTGGGTGAGGTCAACATCAGGCTGGAGCTCTATTTTAAAATCAACATTCTTCCGTAGGGGGGGCAGTTCATCTGATGCTTTCTTTGAGAAGCAGTCCTCCCGGCCTTTCAACCATTCTGGTAAGTTGCTGATCAGCTCCTCATCAGACTCATCCTCAGCTCCCACTAAACCCCGCTTCTCCTCAAGCTGTTTATCAATTTCATACAGACTGGTTATGAAGACTGTTGACTTCTTGTTCTTCATATAACCATGGAAGGAAGCAGCCCCAATGAAGTTCATATCCATCATCTGTGGTGCTGTCTCCTCCCAGGTCAGCCCCTGCCTCGTCTCAGGCATCACGACTGAGCTGGTCCCTTTCAATCTGCGGAGCTGAGCCTGATGCTCCTGTCTGATCTCCTCATCCAGCTTGATCTCTCTTCGTTCCACATCCGCCTGATGCTCAGGCTTGGGGTCTGGGCGCTTCAGTACTGACCAGGGTACTATCTTCAACATCGGCTCCGCCACCTGTTCAGGGATAGACCGTTCACTCGGCCAAACCAGGCGTTGGTTTTTAACATCAAGCCATATATCCTGTGCTGCCAACCACTTCCGTCCCAGGATGACAGGGTGCTGGCCTAGGTCTGTTACCAGCAGAGGGACATTCTGAAATCTCCGGCCATCCACCCAGAGGTTTAGGGTCAATGTGCGGTCTATCACCCCGCCGGGGGCGCCATTGTATCCCTTCATGCGGCATTTGAATGGGAGTTCTTGAAACTTCCTATCAAAGAATCTTGCCAATTCTATGGCATATCGGGTATCAATAAAATTCGCTCCATTTGCTCCAGTATCAGCAAGAGAATTTGTAGAAGTAGCAATTCCATTGTAGGCTAATTTGATTGGCACATTAAAGCTTTTCCCCCCAATCAAGTCCTTCATCTCAAACCTCTCACAGACTATTGAACTACCTGAGGTGGAGTCTTCTCTCAGGCTCACTCTTTTCCCGAATCTGCTGAAGGCTCAGGGGCATCATTCCCTGTGAGCTCAGCAATCACCTGCTGGGACTTCTGCTTTGCAGGGCAGTTCCTGGCAATGTGGCCTTTTTCCTTACAGTAGTAGCACTGAATATCCGGACGAGAGCTCAAGGCCTCCTTCACAGTAGGGGATTTTGTTGTAGAGATGCTGGGGGGTGTTTGACTGTTGGCGGTCCGCAGGGTGTTCTGCTTGAAGGTATTAGGCCCATTTCCCCGCGAGCTCTTTGATTTCTGGGTGGCATTGATTGTCTGGAGGGTGTGAGCTGCCTGCGCACAGATTTTCTGAAACTCAGCATATGTATCAGTGGTCGCATTGGCTACTGCTACCATCTTCTGGAGGTCAAAGGACAGCTTGTCATTGAAGTCTGTCTTGTAGTCCCCCCTGGCAATCTTGGCCTCACCTGCCAGGTGTAAGAATTTTGTGACAAATTCATGATAATTGTCCCCATTGCGCATAATCAGCTTGCGATAATCACTCTTGGCATTTTGCAGCTTGTTAGCATCCTCATATATTGACTTGAGGTGCTCAAATATCTCTTCTGCAGTCTGATATCGCTCGGGGTGGTCCTCTTCCATACGGGGCGCAATGTGACGTGCCGCGTCCCCATCAGTCCGGTTTTCGATGTATGCAATCCTCATGCGTTCAGTAGGGTAGTGGTCAGCGTTCTCCCGGAGCTTGTTCTTCATCCGGGAGAGCCAGTGTTCAAATTTTGGCTCCTTGCCGTCAGTGAGGTGTTTTGGGTCATCAATCTTGACAGACCTCCGGGTAGTCTCAGAGGGGGTGACACCTCGACTTGCTGCTTGGTTGCTGACTGTCATGCGGACCAGGGTGTGGCTAAGTTCATCGCGTTCAGCAATTAGCTCATCAATCTGGCTTTGCTTGACAGCGGCCTGGTCAGTGGCGTTGTTCCGTTCCATCCTCAGACGTGTGATTGTATCCCTTAGTGTTTTTTCATCGTCAAAGATGCCATCAAAGATCGCCGCCAACTCATTATAAACACGGTCGCTGTCTGAGTGGATTGCCTCTCTGAATTCCTCAATTGAGACGCGTGGTTGGTCAGTTGGTCTTGTTAGGAGGTATCGCCAGTCCTTTCGGCCCCTTCCAGGGGGTTGGGAGCCTGTGGTGGCCATCTGATGTTGGATTGAGCCGTTGTCTTCAACAGTGCTGTTGTCTTAGCAGTTGATCTGACGCGTTGTCAGGCTCTGAACTAGCAGGTTCTAATTCAACTGAGGCACTCAAGTTTTCTGCTGAAACCTGAGTGAGAAGGTAGAAGGGAAGCTTAGTATTGTGTTAGGGAGCGAATGCGAGCTGCATAAGAAGAAAGACTCTCTGCGTTGCTAACTGCTATATAACGAAATACTAAGCTTGATGGGATGAAAGGGGGTGCTGGGGGCCTGCGTGGATTATAACCACCTGCATGGTCGTGTGGTCACGTGATATGGATTAGGCCTAATCGGGCGCCGAGCTTAATCCGACGTCGAGTCTAACCGGGCACCGGCCTTCGGTCGGGCTCGGTCGGACGCTGAGCCTAACACTTTTCTTCCCTTTCCCAAGCAATTCGTCCTTGTTATATAGGAGGACTAGCCTCTAGTTCTTAGAGCTTAACCCTCTACAACTTCACTTTCTGAGACCTGACCCTCTACTTGCATTTTCTCAGTTGACATCTTCAGATATAGTCATAAAACTACATCATTAAATCAAAGCAGTAGATAAGATCATACAAGAGATGAAAAACACTTTGATACTTGATCTGATCTGATGATTGAATAAAATATTCAAGAGAAGTCTGATATAGATAGAATTGAATGCTCATTAAAAGAATGAGTTATCTGCTTATTATTTGATGAATAGATACTGAATTGTCAAAAACAACTACAGGCAGGTGCAGGTAGAGGAGGTCCTCACTATCAAGAATGTCAATCACAAGATCAAGCATTGTAAGAAAAAGAAATCAATAAAAGAGAGGAATAGAGCCCTATAGTCAGTTGAGATCAAAGTCTTTAAATCAAATGCCAGCTAATCACAATATGATGTTATTAATGAATCTCAATCTATCAGAGATTCTGCACACTCTAATGAGTATATAGATAATCTTTATATTATAGATAGGCATGGTGTTGACCATTAATTAATTTTTGAAGATTGGTTGATGATCCTAGAAGATTTTCATTGCAGTGATATTTTCTTTACGGTGGGGCGCACTCACTAATGGTGAGTGCGCGTGGCATGGTTAGCCAGTAACGTAATCCACCACCCAACGCCCGTTTACACCCAACGCCCGCCATTTCACCATCACTATGATGAAATATTTTCAATGTTATTTCAACAACACAATTAGATTTCAAGATGATATATTATATGATGAAAATATATATAAAAAATTACATATAAAAATATATAGCTAATTCTGTAGACATTTGTTTGACTTAATAACTCATCTGAAATGTGAAATTCTAGGTGGAGGCAAATTCAGTGAGCAAGCAGTTATTAAATCAGTAGAAATTATAATATTGTCAGATCACTCAGGCAGTGAATCTGCAGGCACTCTGACAGGGCTCTGAAAATGTGATTTAGTCACTCTTTGCAAAATTGAGAGTCTACTTTTCTGATTAGAAAGGTGATTTTTGAATTCTTCAATCATCTTCTTATTCAATTGTGATTATAGCTATATAGCAATTCATTCTTTCTTCTGTTTTTGCTCTTGAGTCTTTCTTGCATCTTTAAGCTCCTTCTCAATCTGTCATTAAGTGGCTCTTGCAGTCTTATCCATCTCCTTTTGCTTCTTTGCTATCTGATGAGCTATTTCCCACTTCATCTGCTGTGACATAATATTTGTCTTCTTCTGCTCCTTAAGAATAGCATGTTGCAACTTGGCATCCTCTTTATGAGTCTGTTCATCCTTTTTGATGGCCTCTGCAGCAGTCATTTGCTCATGAATGCTCTGTACCTTTGCTAGTGAAAAGAACTATACCAATGATAGATTTGAAGAATCTAGCAATTTCATTGCCTTACCACACTTGCAACATCTTTTCTTTTAATTAAAAGTTTACTGTAGTTGTCTGTTCTCTATTAGAAGAATCTTTTTATCAAGAGCAAGATTTTCCCCTGCACAAATCACCTGGTTAAGATTATTATATATTTGATATTGCTATTGCTTAACTTGCTTTATCAATTTCTACAGGTCAATGATAGAAGTAGGTGTTCTTAATTAATATATTTCATCTGAGAGGGTGCAAGATTGTATTTGAAGCTTTTTAAGAATGCATTTCAGATTGAATAGATATAGGCCAATAGCAGCAAATGCAGCTTCAATATTTGAAGATGTAACTATCTCCTTTCACACAGTATCAAAAAGCTGCCAAAAAGACCTCTTTGTAATATATATGAATTCCATTCCAGTTTTCATTCATTCATTCAGTTGTTTAGAATATGATTTACTCAATGATTCATATATACTAACATTTAATGACTGTAATCAGTGTGTAGAATGAGGAGGAAAGACAGTGAGTAGAATTCAATTCTAATCTGTGTAATTGATGAATATTATATTAATATAGAATGAGTGATCATTCAATATAAGAAGTCTATATCTGCAGCCTGTCTTCTTTTTTATAAGAGATTCAAAGATCTTCTTTAATCATATTAACTTATATTCATTATTGCTCCACTTATTTTCTGAAGCAGTAAAGTAGATCTGATTCTTTTCACTATCAAAATCTTCAAATCAAGTATCTTGCATATCTTTTGATTCTCTTTAATATATGAGAACAGGTGGGAGCAAAGTTCCATCTACACAAATTGAAGCAAGTAGTGTTATGAATTCTCAACTGCTATCCTGGCTGACATCTATCATATGATCTGATTTGAACAAATTAATCAATACAATATGTTTGAGGGTGTGAATGAATTCTAATAGAAATCTTTTCTCATCAAAGTTGTAAATATTCATAGGTTCAAGGTTGTATTTTATGATTTTTGTCTGCAGCTGAAAAATTAAAATAAATTAGCAAGATGAAAATTAAAAAAGTAGTATAAGAAAGAAATCTATTACAAGATCAAAATAATGCTTGAAGGATGCAGAATTGTCTGCAATCTTGTGTTTTTGATCAATATTTCACAGATAGAGTAACTTGATTATATCCTTGTGGCGCTTGTAGAACTGAGCTACCCAGTTGACTTCAATAAGTGCTTTTAGAATCTCAACCACAAGATTATGAAGCATTTGGAGTGTACAAGGGAAACTGCGATCTGCCAATCAATTGATATGAAAAAGGAGTCATTTTTCTTGCAAATCAGTGAAGGCTTTGCAGTGGATAGAGCTTGCTTCCTTTCTTGACATTTGAATGCCTCTATAACACCTTGACAATATATATCAGCTGATTCCATATTTTTTTAGCGGTCTCAGTGTAATTAGGCGTTAATTGCGTGTTCAAATCATCAATCACAGCTTGTATAACTGCTTCATAGTGCATGTTGTGGGTGGTTAAAGATGAATGAAAAATGAAGATTTGAGCGGGCGTTGGGTGTAAACGGGCGTTGGGTGGTTGATCACGTTAGTTAACTAGTAGACTGCCGCTTTGCAAAATCTTTAATTTCCAGCCTCAAAAATCTAGGCACATTGAAATTATGTATTTATTCAGGGCTCAGTCAGACTGCCAGTTCCCGTATGAGAGTCTCTTTGTGCGTCATCTTAGGACTGTCCAAGAGCATTTTATTCCCCGTGGATTACTGGAACATTGTGCCTCCGGACTTTAACCAAGTGCTCCTTATCTGACCTCTTGGGCTGAAACGGTAGTTATTGGATCATATCATGCGTGGGAAGTCTCTCATGGTTTTTGCCTGGTTTCATTGTGGTTTAAGGGCAAAATTCTCTATGTATGACCAAGCAGCGTGCAAGTGAGAAAAAGATAGCCTGGTGGTTCTATTCATAATGCCTCCTCGAAGGAGCCATTGCAAGTCCCGGCTAGGATGCCTCCAATCCAAGGGAAGAAAGATAAAGGTATGGACGACTTGCCAATATTACGAACTTTCCTCCCTCAAATGATCGTTTCAAAAGGAGAAAAAGTAAATTTTGACCAGATTTGGCCCTTGATTCGTGCTCTGCTTACTGCGGTTCATCCCACTAAAGCAATAGTGTTTAACTACTGTTAAAAGTTTGACGAAACGCCCCCGCCGTGCGGCAACTGCAAAAAGCACGATATGGAGTGCAAGTTTGCTGTTCCTCCTGGCCCTGCGGCTACAAATGGCAGGCTCGCAGCGAGTCGGCCGGATATCCTCAATGACACCCTAAAGCTTACCTCCCATATCTTTATCTACAGCTTCATCTCCAATTTCCTCTACTACTGTTGATCAGCTATTTATCTTTACCACCTTTGAGAACAGAAGCTCCCGCTTCGCGTCTAATTTTCATCTTGATGATATAAACCTCTTGCACCATTACACGACAGACACCTATTTAACGCTATCAAAAAATGCCGAACATATAGAAATATGGAAGACTGTTATTCCCAAGTCCTCGCTCACCTGTTTCTAATGCATGGACCCTTAGCTCTTTCTGCACTCCATCTTATCAAATGCAGCAGCAACAACAATCCATCCCGTAGGAAATATGTGGGGATTGACCACCATGCGTCAACACCTCGCACTTGCTGCGTCCCGGCCAATGTTGAAATAAAATCACCCCCTCCAGCTGCAACGCTGTATTCGCGTTTTCTAGCCTCATCGCGGTGTTGGCATTTGCATTTTCTCGATTTATCGGCAGGCCAGGCGGGGGGAGAACCCGTTGCTGAGGATTTTCTCCTCTTTCGCGGCGTGGAGTGTGTCCTGATTACGTCATGCATGACACAGCCAGTTTCCAAGGAGGTGGAAAATGTCCTTGGTTATTTGCATGATTGCAATGGCGAACACGTAACCCAACTTAGTGCCGATGTTCTGAAGGATGCAAATGACCGTACAATTCGGGAACTTCGCATCACATTTGAAAGGCCTGTTTCGAGCTGGGACGCCGTTTTCCGGCTGGCCGCTTCTTCTCCCAGAAGCATATCTCGCCCATCTAAAGATGCGCAAACCCATGGCGTTGGTGATTGTTGCACACTACTATGTGATCCTTGGCAGACTGGATTCTTTCTGGTGGTCACAAAGTTGGGCGGGCCATTTGTTCGAATCAATTTATCGTTCGTTGGATGTGACGAGGAGGACTTTATTACGATGGCCAATGCAAATGATCAGATTAACCGATGGACTGTCAAATATCTGAGCTACAAATTACTACTATGCCGTAATTATAGTCCGTGCCTGCATTCCATTTGTATAGTGTAAACGGAGTATGGCGCAAGCCTGGATGGCGTCGTTCGAGTACATATATAGTACAGTGTATATGAAGTTACAGCCCGATAGACATATATCTTATGTTGCAACATTTATCAATATTCATAGGAAAATTCTTAGTTAACGGTAGCTATGCCTGGGGTTACGTTGTGCTGTAGTTTATATATTTCAACTTACCCAACGCGGGGGACGATATAGTGAGCTTTGGTAGTAACAAATGGTTCATCCAATCTATTTTTTTTCTCAAGCTTAGGTCAGCATGTTCCTTGGATGTTCATACAAGCCCTTCCGCCTTAGGCTCCCATCATCAACATCAACAACACCGCACTGGATGAGTTGCTCTTCTACATCTCTCCAACGTTATCCCCGCCAAAACAAAGGACTATGGCACGATTTCAACTGGTTGATTGTTGAAATGACTTTCATCTCGTTATAACTGGATCTCACTCAACAGCTCTGCATGTTACTTATTCCAGTCATAAGTAACAAGGAAACGCCCTGTCAACTGCATACATTGTATGGAATCCCATCGAAGCTGAAGGGTTCATTTGTGTGTTCCTGTGTTTGATTCATTCTTATACTCACTCTTTTTTGAAAGTTCCCCAGGCATCCCTCTCAAAGATATAATAAGATTTTACCAGGAGGTCTTAAAAATTTTTGAAGTTCACTCTTTGCTTCTCTACTTCAACTTTCCACTGGCATTACCTTATGTCAACAGGAGCAGGAGAATGCCTCTCAACGCCATCTCTCCATTCTGATTGGTGTAAAGCCAGCATTTTCTGGGGAAGGTTCCTGTCTTTTTACGATACTTGGTACAGTAATTCATCGGGACTGTCCATTATATATCCTTCTTTCCGAAATGGTTATGCCTGCGTTTGCTCTTATTTCATTCACCTCCTCCTTGTGAATATCGTTTCTGTCTTCTGTCCTCTACCAACCCCGTGTCCAGGTATATGGGCCTTCCTTGCCTTGGCAAAAATAAGTCCCAAGTCCCAAGAACACAGAAAACCCGAATTTACGACGTCGTCCATGCTTTGTTTTCCGGTAGATATGTCTTCAGATTCCGAATTCCAGAGTGAGCAACTTCATGCGAATGATGTTGCCTGTTTGGCGCCATCAGAGCCTAAAGATGCATCCGCGGACAAAAGTACCAGTAGCTTGGGAAATTCACCCCTCTCCCACGAATATGGTACCTCTCCTCCGCACGAAATTGAAAGGAGTGCTCGTGTTGACCAAGTAGAGATGCCGGAGCTTAGTCCCGAAGGGCAGGCTGCCATGATGACTGCGGCCCTCCTAGAGTTTTATTGTGAGAGTCGCGCAGCCGACATACTTAATGGGCAACCAGGATCTCACGGAGGATATTCTCGAGATTCTCCAGAAGCCAAATATCTCGGACGTCACCTCTACATGTACAAGTCCCAGTTCCTCTCCGGACATGGGGTCATTGCAGGAGGATTAGATGGAAATGACTGGGAGTCAGTGAGAAAGCATTACAGAAACAACCTGGATGTCCTGAGTGTTGCAGCCTTAGGAGAAACAGATCCGAACGGCAGACATTCGCTTCCACCATTCAAAGGAGCCAGCGGTCAGGGTTCGGCAACAATGAACTTTGGGCAACTACAAAAGCTTCTGGAAGGGCTTGATCTTGATAAGATAAAGAACTTCACTCCTCAACAGCCCTCTCGTCCTAATCTTCAAAGACGTATTACCGATAAGGCGTATTCTGATCCCTCTACCCAACCATTGCCCCCGAACATCGCCGACCTTGTGAGGCATTCACTCACTGCATTCTCCCAGATACCCATGGATTTTCCCCTGCTATCTCCACAGACCATTAACATCCCAACCTCCCGGTATGCCGCTGAATTTGAAGAGGAAGCATTTATTGGCAAAGGCTCATACGGTGCTGTGTACCGTGCGAGACATCATGTTGACAGCCAGGTATATGCGGTGAAAAAAATCCCATTGCGTGAGAAACGGTTGCGTCAACTCCAAAGGGATGGTTTGAGAGCCGTGGAGAGTATCTTAAAGGAGATTAGAACCCTTGCTCGGTTGGAGCACCCCAATGTTGTCCGTTACTTTAGCGCATGGGCCGAATTGTCAACTGGTTCAATTGTTGAGAGTGCCTCTTCCACCATTCCGGTTAGTGCTGATGGGATGGATGATAGCGAACAGGTCTCCTCCCCAAAACCCGAAACATCAGGATCGCACCACGAGGATCTAAGCTTTAGTATCGTTTTCGAAGAGTCGGGCCATGGAATCGTATTCGAAAATTCTTTAAAAGATAGTGAAAATGCAGAAGATAAAGAGAAAGGTCATTCTGACTCGTCTGTCACACGACGCAGGAAACGCCTTTCCTTTCAGGGTACAAATGGTAAGA
The DNA here is from genome assembly GCF_000150705.2 of Paracoccidioides lutzii. Taxonomy (NCBI): domain Eukaryota; kingdom Fungi; phylum Ascomycota; class Eurotiomycetes; order Onygenales; family Ajellomycetaceae; genus Paracoccidioides; species Paracoccidioides lutzii. The sequence goes on along the minus strand of NW_015440965.1, from coordinate 177,413 downwards.
GTGACACTGGAGACGTTGAAGAAGTGGAATCTCTTCCGAGGCCTTTTAGCTTCCCGAACCACGGGCAGACAACATCAGAAAGCGAAACCAACGATGACATATTTTCAGATGGAATGGGAAATGCTAGCTTAAGAAGCCTCAGCCGAAAAGTTAAACATGTTAAACCTGGACCTGTCTTAACATTGCACATTCAAATGTCGCTCCATCCGCTGAGCTTAGCTACATACTTAGTCCCAAGGCCCGCAACATCAGACACTAACAGCCCCCGACATTGCTACCATCTTATCCCTTCTCTCAAGATTATTCTGGGAGTTTTGGCCGGTGTTGAGTATCTTCATTCCATGGGAATAGTTCATCGAGATCTAAAACCAGCCAATATATTCCTATCACTCGCCAACCCACAGGACAAAATGATTTGTCCACCGTGCGATAAAAAGGAGATAAAGCGACCATGGTACACCAACCCTCGTATTGGTGATTTTGGCCTGGTCGCAGAAATTTCCCAGTATGGAGAAAGCAGAGGGCAATACGAATCGGGTTGTAACTCCACGGGGGCTCAAACTCGCCCTGTTGGAACAGAGTTCTATAGACCCCCCACCGTAAACTCGAAACAAATCCGTCCCCTTTCGCGCACAAACAAGACCTACGAACAAGAAAATGAGGGCAATCACGAACATGCTGAGATGGAAAACCCCTATGACATCGATGAAAGTCTGGACATGTTTGCTCTTGGCGTCATTCTTTTCGAACTGCTGTATAAGTTCGAAACTAGGATGGAGCGTCAAATGACACTCTGTTATTTGACCTGTTCACCAAACCAAATGGTAAAATCTTACCACGAGCGCAACCTTTCTGACCTCACTCCAATTCTTCCCGGTGACTTCGCCAGCAAGATTAATTGTTCAGAGGCTGCCAAGAATGAGAGCGAAAACGACGGTATGTATATACTCAATAAACTTACTGCGTGTATAAAGGGGATGCTGGACCCGGATTCTCGGTGCAGGTGGACGTGCAAAGATGTGCAGCGCTGTTTGAATGAGATTCTTTCGATGTGTGGAAATTTGAGTTGAAATAACGAGCTGAAGTCAGTCAGACAGAAAGAGATGGTGTCACACGATTCTGGATTTCTGTTGTAGGATCTTTTCATTTGTCAATCCCGAGGTCGTACCCGTTTATCCTGGGAATGGTCTTCTGGCGTTATACTTGAGCGACTTACAGTGCTTTTTTTTCAACCTTTCATATGTTCCTGTGGGGCTCATGATATTAGAGGCCAAATCTCCAATCAAGTATCATCGACTTTGATTTTGAGTATGTAACGCCATGGTTGTGGACGAATAAACTCGACTCCATCTTCGACTAGCTACTAGCTATGTTTGTTTCTTTATTTCTGATAGTTAACGAAAGTTAGACTTGTAGACTTAATGACACATTTTCCCAGAATGTATTTACCATACACTGCATCGAAAACTATAAGACTGAGAATTCTAGGAAATCATCGCATAACCACGGGGATATCTTCCAGCTTGAAGAGCAATTTGGTAAAAAGTAAAAAAAATGCAATGGAATATGAATAAAACTTCAGTGCAGCTCTCATAAACCTTCACAGTGCAGCTCTCTCAGTTTCATTTTCATTAATATAGATCACCGCCTTCCCGTATATCTTTCGTGCCTTCAAGTCTGCCATGGCATTTTGCACTTCTCTCAGACCACGATACCTCCTCTCATACGTAACGGGCTTAACGGCGCCAGACTCGATGAGAGCTGCCAAACCACCCCAAATCCGTTTCGTCTCACTCGGGTCTTTGCGATTCGTGTCTCCGTATCGCTAGGATGATATTCGAGTCAGCCATCTGGGAAACTTTCGATATATCATACCTAGATAACAAAAACCAGAGGGGGGAGGTCAACTCACGTATCCAATGACAACAGCCTGCCGCAATAAAATCCTATTAACAGACACTTGCTCCATAACGCCCTCCCTCCCGGCAAACCCTACAAGCACGATTTTCCCCGCAATGGGTCTCAAACACCTCAAACTCTCCTTAACGAGCCCAACATTATCAATCACAAGGTCCACACCTTTGCCTTTCGTAATCTTCATCACTTCACCCGTCCAACTCTCTCTAACCTTTTGACCCGTGCTATCATTGCCAGCACCAACATCGGCGAAATTCCCACCTGTCTCTACAATTCTATCCACACAACCGAGACCCTCAGCATCTCCACCTTCTCCAAATCCTCCAAACTCCTCACCCCAGCAACAACCCGCGCCCCACACGCCTTCGCAATCTGGCACGCATTAACTCCAATTCCTCCTGCAGCCCCATGGACCAGCACCCACTGTCCCTCCTTCGCACCTCCACGTACCATTACGGCCCCGTACGCTACCGTCGCGGTAGCGGCAAGACCCGCGGCATCCTCAAATGTCCATGCAGATGGGATGCGGTGGATGGAGTGAGCGGGGACGACGATGCGTTCTGCAAAAGCGCCTAGGCTGGCGCCGAAAACTCTGTCGCCAACAGACAGTGGATTATCAGACGAAGATATGGAATCGCCAATGGCGATTATTGTGCCGGAAAACTCGAGTCCAAGCGTAAATGGGGGACGGATTAGGGATGTATTATTTTGGTGCTTGCCTTGGGCGTAGAGGAGGTCGACGTGGTTTAGGGCTGCGCAGTGGTTTTTTTACCAGCGCTTCGTTGGGGCCTGGGGGTAGTGGAGCGGGGATTGTTTGTGAATGGAGGTTTGAGAGGGTTGCAGAAAATGAGGTGATTTGGATTGCTTGCATTGTTTTTTTTAAGTTACAACTACTGCTACGACTGTGTGAATAAATGGCAGTTGGTTAATGTGGTAAACAGCTGGCGAGGATTAGCTCATGACGAAGGGACGTGAGTCGAGTGATGTGGTTATGGAGATAGGTATGCGTCAAATTGGATAATCAATTGGAACGGTTCATTCAGCAGGAGGAGAGAGCTCTCCTCATGTTTGGCCCTTTATTTGTCGTCGCTGTTGGCTCCGGTTCAGACTGAAGCTGGTGCCTCGGGAAGTTACCGTACGGGCCGAATTTTGCGGGGAAGTTAATTTATCCCAAGCATCGTGAGCTTAGAGTAACTAGTTTTCCCGGCTTTCGGGATTGAGCTTTCCACCCTCCCGACGGTTGCACATGCACGTCATCCAAAACACGCTCCGCCGGAGATCAATAATAATTGAAAAAGCAAGAAATATTCATAAGCTATTTCTTGGATACAAAAACTAATTACTGAGGGCTAGCACTGTTCGAGATGGCTTTGTGGTAGTTCTTATCCGAACCAATTCAAGCAACAGGGGCCAAGGGAAGTGAAAATAAAATAAAACGACGATACATAGCAGGTCAACCCCTCATTTAGGAGCTATTTCCCACAATAAGTCAAAAATTGATACGAAAACAACGGATGGCAAAAATATCACTCGAGGAGTCAGTATTCCCACTTTAACATGGTTTGACGTATTCCCCATTGAGCAATGGATCCCGGACCACTTAATCGCTCCCGTTATAGGCGTTCTTCAAGGTCTGGATATCAAATTTGACGCTTTTCAGCATCACCTCACGCGTCCTCTTTGCCTTCTCCTCGTCGGGGTCGTTAATCATTTCCAACAGAGAGCCGGGTACAACCTGCCATGAGACGCCGAATTTATCGGTGAGCCAACCACACTGGAGCTCCTTGCCGCCATCTGCCGTCAATGCCGTCCACAGACGATCGATCTCCTCCTGGCCATCACAAACTATGAATAGTGACGCGGCAGGTGAGAGCTTGTAATGGGGGCCACCGTTTAGAATTGTTATCTGCTGTCCGTCGATAATGAATGAGACCAGCGTATCGTCGCTGAAAATTATGCGGGAGTTGTTGAATAGGGATATGTAGTGCTCGGCGGCCTTGATGCCGTCCTTCTCGAACCAAAGACAGATGTGGATTTTGTGTGAGGGAGTCTCGAATTTTGTAGTAGACATGGCAGTGGTGGGTTGCTTTGCTTGGTCTTGAGTTGGGTGAGAGAAAGTAATCGTTTTATCGAGGGGTTCTACCTTATCTGACTCCTGAGAGGTGGTATATGGAGCTTCGTTGAGGTCAGCAGTCGCCATTTTCCTGCTGAAAAGATGGCGTCAGGAAGTGCCTTTTATGTTAGGCATAGCATGAGCTTCTCGCTTCGCCATGGTAATCGAGGCTGCAATGGACTGTAACTGTGAGTCATTTCTCATCGAACAAGCAGACAAAAGGCCCCGTATCGAAGGGCATAGCAGCTCAAATAATCTTGTTTTTTAAGAATCGCCAAGTCTAACGATACAATTAGATTCCAGGCAGCAATCACGTGCATCCAGCCATTTTGGCTCATGCATGGAAACTCTTCCCATGGTTTTATTCTAAGTTCGGCCCCAACAGGGGGTTGAAGACTGATGATCATTCTCAGACTCTGTCTGTGGATTTATATATATATATATATATATATATATATATAGAGAGAGAGAGAGAGAGAAAGAACAAAGTTATTCTTGGGTTTATTACCGAGATCAAATGTCCAATTTTTAAAACAGGTCTTCAAAAAACTAGGGGCAGATTGGGTTATCGTCAACCCTCTCTACTCCATGCCTTGGTATACGTGGATGCATCACTAATAAAAAAGCATCCTATCTGAATGCTAAAGGCATACTTGATCACGTCGAGATGCCGATAGACTCCGCTTATAATAATCTACACAGTACTATTGTCAATCACCCATGCAAAGAAATCATGGCGAAAAAGTGTGTATGTTTCGAGAGAGACGGAGATGAGACTGGATAGTTATAGTTTACCTTTTAACCTGTGTACTGCCCTTTTTCCACCTCTGTGATACATATTCTTCCTTGCAACATCAGCAACAGTACCAGGGGATGTTGGAGAGCCGCTGGTGGAAGTGAATATTTTACTCCCAGAACGCGACCTACGCACGCAATTGGAATATTGGCGGGTGAGTTGGGGGAATCCATGTTCACATCGGATTGAATAGGGCGCTCCCTTGGAACGATTGTCAGTGTCATTCCTGATTCCTCGGGCGAGCATACATCGATCTGAGGACAAAACATGAGACTGCGTATTTACTTGAAGTTTTGTAGACAGGGCCGGCCTAACCAGCGGGCTCCAAGCCAGGCGACGGATGCCATTTCTCTGGGCATTAAACGGCAGGCTTAACCTGAGCTCGGCTTACGTCATTCGCACCGCAGGGACAGGGATTTATTTTGATACCTGAGCAATGGGCTTTTCTTCCTGTTCGTGTGGCTTTTGAAAAAGGGTCAAACGTAACGCCGTTGTGGAACTAGGAAGAAAGCTAACGGAGAAAAAGGGCACGAAAATTGGCCTGACTTTCCCACAGCAATATATATGGAAGTTCTAGGCCTGGAGCTCCCGATCTGCAAGTTGATGCTGTGCTGCACCTAAATCCCATGTCGAAGAACCGCCAGGGTTTGAAAAGAAGTATTTTCTCTTTTATTTCAAACTCCGGTCTGTCTCCCTGGTTTGAGCTTCTGTCTGTGTAATTAAAGCCAGGGCAGCGGTTTCATTGTTCTCCTCGCTCTCATTGTTGCCTTTCTTGTAATCGACTTCGTCATTTTCGTTTTGTTTATTACACCCCTTTTCAAGTTTCAGCATGGCATTCTTTCGAAGATGGGTCATCACCCTACTTTTTGCTCTTGTTTTCCTATTTACTTTTCTTCATCTCAATAGAGTTTCGATTTCGTCGTCTCGAAAAGAGCCGGTTGTCCATCATTGGTTCAAGCGACATGTCACTAAGCATCCTGTGTCGTCAATGGTTCCCCTTCCGACCACCAAACCTGTGTCGATTCCAAAAATCCAATTTGACTTTGGTGTCGAAGGCACCCATTCAAGAAAGATCAGAGAACATCGCCGGGAGGCAGTCAAAAGAGCCTTTCTGCATACGTGGAAAGGGTATAGAAATCATGCGTGGTTGAAGGATGAACTCGCGCCTGTAAATGGCGGAGCTAAAACTACATTTGGTGGATGGGGTGTAACCCTGGTTGATTCACTGGATACCCTGTGGCTCATGGATTTGAAGGTTGAATTCAAGGAGGCTGTTGCGGCGGTCAAGCACATTGACTTTTCATCCTCTGAAATGATGATGTTGAACGTCTTCGAGACCAACATTCGCTATCTGGGAGGATTCTTAGCAGCCTACGATCTCACTAGGGGTGCATATCCGATTCTCTTGCAAAAAGCCATGGAAGTTGGAGATCTTCTATATGTTGCATTTGACACTCCAAACAGAATGCCAGTTCTCCGTTGGTATTGGTCAGGGGCAAGAGATGGCGATCCCCAGGAATCAAGTAGCCGAAGCATCCTTGCTGAACTAGGTTCCATGTCCGTGGAGTTTACCCGGCTTTCACTAATTACTGGAGACCCCAAGTACTACGATGCCATCCGGCGCATCACAAATATACTTCAGGAACACCAACTTAGCACAAAGATCCCTGGAATGTGGCCGTTGTCGGTCGACACGCAAACTCTCTCTTTTGACAGGGATCGCCAATTCACCCTTGGCGGTATGGCTGACTCGTTGTATGAGTATCTACCGAAAGTACAGAGCCCGAACCCAATGTTCCTGTCCAAGACCTCTAGCTGATAATGCGTGCAATAGGAATACCTCTTACTTCGCGGCCGAAACCAGCAGTACAAGGATATGTACGAAAAAGCCATTGATGTGGCCAAGAAACACATTTTTTTCCGTCCAATGACCAACAACAGTGACGACATCCTAATATCAGGAGGTGGTTATGTTGGAGGGAAAACAAGGGTCACCCTCAAACCTGAGAGTCAGCACCTCACTTGCTTTGCAGGTGGCATGGTTGTCCTTGGTGCCAAGGTTTTTAACCGCCCTGAGGATATTGACGTTGGCAGGAAGCTCACTGAGGGTTGCATCTGGGCGTACAGAACCATGCCCAGCGGGATAATGCCCGAGGCATTTGAGGTGGTCCCTTGCGAGGACTCAACAGATTGCAAATGGCAGCCGGAATCGTGGTTTGTAAATGAAATCCATTCCGGCGCCTCGCGTAGCGACTTTGAGCGTATGGGTCAGGAACAAGGGAAGATTGCTGGCTTTGCCGCAATCAATGACAGGAGATATACGTTGAGGTATGTATTTTATCAACTTTCCCCGTTTCCACAATTCCATCACCTTTATCAACCCAATTACTCAAACAAAGATCCAAAAACAGACCCGAAGCTATCGAATCCGTCTTCATCCTTTACCGCATCACCGGTGATGAGAGTCTCCAAGATAAAGGCTGGAACATGTTTTCCGCCATCGAGAAGCATGCCAGGACGGACTTTGCCTACGGAGGTCTAGATGACGTGACGTCGCAGAAACCGATTGTTCTGAATGAAATGGAGTCCTATTGGACAGGGGAGACGCTAAAGTACTTCTATCTTCTATTTAGCGAGCCGGATCTCGCGAGTTTGGATCGGTATGTTTTTAATACGGAGGCGCATCCGTTGCTGAGGGAGTGAAGTTCTAGGATCTCATATCATGCAGCATTTTCTATAAAAGGGTAGTTAATAGATGGTTGAGGGACGGTTGGTAATATTTTTTCTTTCCCCCAATCCCCCGCAGCCCCCGTTTATTATTTCTTTTCATTTCCTGGTTTTGTAATTTTACTGCATCAAGGAGTTTTGGTCATTTTTGATTTTCATGGTTAACTTACCATCGCAGTTGACTTTATTTTCTTGCCTTTTCCTTCCTTTCTTTCTTTATTCGCCTTTTCTATCTGCTAGCAAGTAGATGGGTTGTTGTCCTCATGGATGGAAAAGGAGGCGTGATATCCAGCTTGTTATTATCCCGAGGATCATATCATCGGAAAGACCGTCGGTACCTGCCTAGGTTAGACCACCGACGGGAGAGCAATTAGTCTTTATTGCATCCATTATACTATATGACATATTGTGAAAAATGATACCGCCTGAAGGAGATATCATCCAAAAATCACATGGTGACAGCCGAGACGCGGTGTGCACTCAACACCGTACGGTTCTTATGGTTGCTGAATTTGCGGGGAAAAAGAACCCTCGGGCCAAAATTGTTTGAGTGTTGTTTGTCAATGCTGATAGCACTAAGCATAACGGCAGCTCAAAGTGGATAGGCAAGAAATGATAGAAGCATTGAGCTTGATGATTCCAAGGTTGGCAGTTCATTCTCATCATGTTCAATGCAAACATTTGACCCGGCAATCTTATCTCGCTATACAAACCCAAAGAGCTCAGTGCAATCAATCAATACCCTTTGACATACTTAGCCCGGAAGAATCTTGAATAAAATATCCTAAAACAAAAATATGTTGCGAGATGAAATAGAATGAGAGCGCTGATGTTCTTGCACATATCAGAAGTGTTTTACACAATGATTAGCTTTCCATAATTGCCACGTGATCCAGGTCACCGAGACCATCATACATGATGACGTAATCTCAGCTGTTGGACGTTTCCCAGCGTTTGCCAGAGGGGACTGTGTAAAATTTAGCATCAGACTGACGAAAATTCCACAGAAAGCCCCTTTGGGCATTGCTGTGGTATTTAGTGTTCTTTCTATACATCTACATGTCGTACCATTTCGAATGGAGAGCTTTGATGATGTAGCTCGACCTCTCAAAGGGGCCGCTGAAGAGCCGTGTTTGGCGGACGGGTTGCTCCCTGAACCACCACTAGCCGATATCGAGATCAAAGACATAGGGCAGAATGGTGGTGTCTGTACGCCTCTCCCAGATCCACTAGTTAATCACAAGCCTCCCAATGAATTAACCCTATTTGACGTGGATACAGAAGGAGGAGATGAGGAGCCAGATGTGGCTAAATCTTTCGAGCGGACTTGTTCCCAATCCACTGGGGCACAGAGAAGCAGGCATTTTCTCGACGGGAAAATTTGTGATGACTGGATCTCTAGAATGCACAAGTTCTCTCTATATGAAACGTCAACGCGGTATTACATGGTGGGCATGGATCTGTTGGAGCAACGATTCCGGATCCTTAAAATCGAGCGCACTTCCGAGCTAGACGATCTCAGTATCTCAGAGGACGATACCGTTTACACCAAAAGTGAAATGAATCAGCTCCTCGATGCGGTTGATGATGGCAACAAGAGCTCTGGGGGGTTGAAACTAAGGTGCAGCTCCTGGGGCTTGCTTGGCTTTATCAGATTCACTGGCCCATACTACATGCTGTTGGTCACCAAGAGAAGTCAGGTCGCAATGGTGGGTGGGCATTATATCTATCAGATTGACGGGACGGAACTTGTGCCACTGTCGTCCTCGACATTTTCCCGAGCAAAGGCAGACAAGAACCCAGAGGAGGCTAGATTTATAGCCATTATGAATAATATTGATTTAACGCGCTCTTTTTACTTCAGTTACTCTTACGACATCACACGAACGCTTCAACGAAATATTTCCTATGTACGAGAGAAGCTCCAAAAGAAAGGATCTAGCAGCCGGAACGACGACCATAACCAAATGTTCGTTTGGAATCATTACCTTTTGGAACCAGTGGTCTCGCTTTTCAAAAATGCATATGACTGGTGCCTCCCTACCATTCATGGATACGTTGACCAGTCAATTATATCGGTCTACGGAAGGTCAGTGTATGTCACAATTATTGCACGGCGTTCAAGGTACTTTGCAGGTGCTCGATTTCTAAAGCGCGGTGCAAACGATCTTGGTTACGTTGCAAACGATGTCGAAACCGAACAGATTGTCTCCGAAATGCAAACCACTTCCTTTCACTCACCTGGTCCAAAGCCTTATGCAAGCCCTCAGTATACATCTTACGTACAACATCGTGGTAGCATTCCGTTGTATTGGTCGCAAGATAGCACTGGAGTCAGCCCGAAGCCCGACATTGAGTTGAATCTTGTTGACCCGTTCTACTCAGCGGCCGCTCTTCATTTTAACAATCTCTTTGAGAGATACGGTGCGCCGGTGTACGTCTTGAATCTTATCAAAGGGAGGGAGAGAATCCCACGGGAATCCAAGTTGCTAAAAGAGTTCACGAATGCCATTAACTACTTAAATCAATTTCTCCCCGAGGATAAAACCTTACTTTATAAAGCATGGGATATGAGTCGAGCATCAAAGAGTCCTGATCAGGATGTTATTGGCACGTTGGAAGATATCGCCGAGGATATTATCCCGAAAACCGGATTCTTTAGAAACGGTGAAAATGAGGAATCCGGCTTACGATTACAAAATGGCATCGCACGAACAAATTGCATCGACTGTCTTGATCGAACAAACGCCGCTCAGTTCGTTATTGGGAAGCGGGCACTAGGATATCAACTCCATGCCTTGGGAATTATCGACGAAACGTCCATCGAATACGACACTGATGCTGTCAATCTATTCACGAGTATGTGGCATCACCATGGAGATACGATAGCCGTTCAATATGGCGGGTCTCACCTCGTAAATACTATGGCAACATACAGGAAGATCAACCAATGGACAGGGCATTCCAGAGACATGGTTGAAAGTTTTAAACGTTATTATAACAATTCTTTTCTCGATGCGCAACGACAAGAAGCATACAACTTATTTCTAGGAAACTACATTTTCTCACAGGGTCAGCCCATGCTGTGGGATCTTGCCACGGACTATTACCTTCACCATTCAGATCCTCGAACGCGATCAAACAACTATAATTACATACACTGGTTCAATCCAGATTATTTAAAACCACAGAAACCACCCACCGCAGTGACTCTCCAAGGACCAGAGAAACCCCAAGTCAACACCTTCGATGACTACTGGCTAGAATATTACAGACCGCTAGCCCTCTCCTCATTCTCCAAAATCTTCTCCAACAAGATGAAATCTACAATCCGCTATCTTCCCTTTCGATCAATCCAAGGCGTTCAATATGATTTTAGCCCATTTATAGTACGTCTAATTAATGAACCTGACAGCCGCGAAAGGAAGACCCCGCGACGAAAAGGTGTTACCATCCAAGAACCGTTATTAGAGGTCTTGAGTGAAGACGCACTATCTACAAGCTCCCGCGCAGAGTCATCAACGGTACCTAGATGCCTTCAGGATTGGCTCCAACAGCCGCCATCAGCGGAGAAACAGCCTCCGCAGACCGGCATTATGAAGACCCCCCGCTTCGAAATTTCCGACCACCTGGATGACTTCTTTCCCAACAGCGCACATATTCCCAGTAAAGCTCAAATCACCCAATGGAGTCTCGACGATTTAGTCTACGAATCACTCCATCCGTCAGTCTCAAGAGCTGAAGCAGAAGAATATGAACGCTACATCAACCACCCTCTCAAAGTCCCTCTGGTTGTTACGTCCGAAGACACCCTGGCTGCCGCGTCGCTGGCGGAGCGAGGATCAAATCTAGATCTCTTCGAGTACGTGAATAAATTAAACCTTGACGATTCAAACTTGGACCTGCTAGCGGAGGATAATCTACCAGACTATCTTGAGTTTCTGAACGTGGGGGAGGAAGGGTTAACGGTCATTGGGGAAGATCATGATAAGAAAAGGTACAAGCGTTATCGGCAGTGGCTGAGGGGGAAGAGTCTGTTTAAACAGCGGGTTGATATATGAATATTGCCCATTTCTCCGTTTCTCAATTCATGGCGTTTAAAGCTTCCTTTTCTCGGGTAGTGGTGTATTACTTCTGTTTTTTGCTCATTGTTTCCTATCTCTTGGTGCATTTCCAGCTGTTTCATCCATGCTTTGAAATGATAACCCCGTCGATGAGTTCTTGATAACACCGGCATTGGACATATTTTGGTTTCTCTTCGTAAATTGCTCGTGTTTACGCTACGTATATATACTTTTAATCCTCAGTTTTGTGCATGATGAAACCTTTCGCGTCTCTTTGGGGTACGTATCATTGAAGTGCTGTTCTGGAAATGTTGAAATTTCAGCATGACAATACCATGGGTGGCAATGTTGCGAATACTATTAACAAAAATATAGTCATTCATCGTTTGGGTTCCATAGATCAAAGCCGCTGAACTGCACTTATCCGTTACCAAACTCTAACCCCTTACTAGGAATCAAAATTCTCATTCCCAATCAATAATCCATGCAATTTCTCATCTCCTCCAACCAACTCCCTGAACTCACCGTCAACATCAATAGCTCCTCCATTCCTACCCTCGTCTCCAGCTCCTCTTGCTTCATGATCTCCCACTCCCTTCTCGAAAACAAGGTCTGCACATTCTGTAATCGTGATCCTTAAAACCCCAACAACCTCCTTAAGGGCACCCTGTAGCCCAATCAAATCCGCTCTCCATCCATCACCAGCATCATTACCTCTCTTGGGTGTAATGCTGGCAACAGCACCACCAGCATCCATATCCATATCTGCTAATTCATCGCACACATGCAACCAACACGCACACAGCCCGGCCAGCAGTTCAGCTCTCCATCTCCAAATCCTTGGCCAAGCATTCAACACTAGCACTTTAGCTGCTTCCGTTGCTGCCAAAAGAAGAGGAGGATATGCCGTACCAAATGGATTTGACAAGGTAGCTGAGAGCACGGGAACGAGATCCTGTAGATGCTTGGTAGTGTGGATGCCTAGCTCTGAGGAGACGAGCGAGAGCTGGGAAAGCAGCAGCGCGGAGAGGCGTGGGTGTGGGTATGATGATATTGATGTATTTTCTATGGGGGCGGGGTTGCTAGTGTGGTGGTAAGATTGGAGGATACTCTGTCGGAGGAGGCGGGTAAGGGATTCCAGTCGCTGTTGGGATTCGGGGTCTTCTTTGAGGCTGGTCTGGGTTGTTTTAGAGTATGAATATTGGGATTGGGATGAAGGAAATCGGGTGCGAATTACCGCAAGGCATGCTGGATACGCATATTGGAGCAGGTGGATGGATTCAGATTCGGGGGTGAGAGTGGGTAGGGAAAGAAGGCAGGGAGTAAGAGCGTCTTGAAACACTGAATCCAGGTTCGTGCGCCTGAGTAAGTCGGATTTCGATTCCTCAAGAGGAGCTAGAAATTTAAAGAGAAGCTCGCAGCCCTTTGCCTTGAAGGGGAGCGTCTCGTCGTCTATTAGAGAGAGGATTGCGGGAACGAGGAGAGGAAATTGGGATTCCAATGTGGCCTTGTCTGAGGGCTGTTAAATTGATTCCTTTTTGTTAGCAGTGCATTTGTAAACCCCTCCTCCTCCACGGCTGCATCTAGACTCGAATTGGGATGACTTGAAATATCTCCTCTCCACGTCGACAAGATCGTGTAGTCAATAACGTGGATACCAACATACCGAATACCTCCCAATCACCCAAGAGAGCACCGCGATAACATAGAGGTCCTTAAACTTCCACGGCTTAGACTTCGGATCGAAAATACTTGGATCAAATCTCGGCTGGGGGATAGGATGCACATTCTTCCTCCCGGCCGCTGTAACTGCAGGAGTTTTCGTTTTTGAAAATAAAGGCTTCACTTTTTTTCTAAGTACCCCTTCAAGGATAGGGGCCAGCTCTTCTCTGTTCTGTGAGCGTAAAAGTGACTCATAACGTTCAAGGATAACAGAGGCCGCGTTAAATGCGGTCTCTGTTGTCCATGGATCCTTCCTGCAGGTGAAAGCAGCCAAGGCCGTGATAATATCGACTGAATCGTCGATTTCAAGTTCATTGATAGGACTAATCGAATGGAGAAGTTGTAGAACTGAGACTCCAACAGTTGACTTCAGTCGAGCAATCTTGTACCTTGCCAGCGTTGGCAGTTTTGCAGCTTCACCAGTTGGTGATCATCAGCAAAAGCCAGGTTGCGTGTCGCAAACCAATTTACTCACTGTCTGAAAGCTGAGCCTCCTCCCATGCACCGGTGAAGTCTTCATTTGGAAGAATAGCATTGGCAGCCCAGAAAATGAAGAATCTTGCCGCCTCTTGATCTTTCTTCTGTAACTGGCCGGGCCTGTCGATGATAACTCTCAAAGCAGCCTCCACAATAAGTAAATCTTCGCATTTCTAAACAGAACGATATTAGCAGGATGTATAACCGATGCTCCTTAATAAGTTCAAGCGTACCTTTTCATCTGTATCGGAGGCAGAAGATTCGTCTGCGCTTATTTCAGACCATAATTCTCCAAGGCTTATATCTGGTTGTATTTCAGAAGGGTTCAGATGATAGCCAACGGTGTCATCGACCGTTTTCCACCTTGCACGCACCGCAGCTCTATATTGGTTCATGAATACGGATTAAGTTTGAGTAGAATATGGATTGAGATTCCTACGGCAATGGTATGTCAGGTTGGCAGGGTTTGTGTCAGCCTGTCAACCTATTTTGATGCATGTCTAGATTGATATTGGGGTGAAAGAAAGTTTGCCTCCAGGTTGGAATACAGGGAGCGCTGCCGAAGGTAGTTAGTTCTTAGGTCTTTTGAAGTTTATACCAGGAACATGTTCCGCCATTTCATGTTATAGAACGACACTATGCATAATATGCAACGGTGGAGTTTCTGTAAATTCATGTTGATTTCCGCAGTCATAGAGAATTACGTCAACACTACACCAGAAACACATTACTACCTACAAAGTCATTCATTTTTAGGCTCTGAAGAACTCTTTAATCCGTGCCGAAATTGTCTTACACACAATCTATATGTTGCGTTTGATATTATTCAAGTCCAATTCCCCTTTCCTTCGAAGGAGTTCACTAATCGCGGCCTCCTTGCTTGTTTCTTCTGGGTTGCGGAGCTGCCATTCAATTAACATCTCCATAGCAGTACCCATCCACGGCCCCGTTTTCACGCCCAGTGCACTGACGATATCATGACCATTGATAAGTGGACGTAGTGAGAATGCGTCGAGAAGATTGTCATTCTCAATGTACAAGAGAAATTTCTCGTAACTTTGAAATACTGTTTTAAACCGACGGATGTTAACTTCAGTAACTAGCATGATAATGGTGCGGTGATCTCCTTACATTGGTGCGGTTCTTGTCCATGCATAGCTTCGCGGACTATCGCAAGGACAAAGCATAATCTCCAGTCTCGGCCTATGGTTCGAATTAATTGTCCAACTTTGGCACGAACCTCTGGGGGAGTATCGGCAATTTCGTCCTTGAGGAAGGATGATTTCATATTAGATATCATCTTGTGATACTTGGATGCCGCGGTAATGATATTGGCAGCCTTGTTGTCGGCGCGCAAACTATCTTTAGCAACAGTTGTTGCACGGGGCATAGGCTCCGTGGGCTTCGATGGTATCGGGTCTGGAACTGTGGTCCACGGCGCAAGTGCAGCCAGAAGCCATGAAAAGTACCGCTCGTTCTCATTACGGATCAATATATCTCGGACATATTGACGTGACTTTTCAAATCCGGTACCATTTTCGGCGGAATTACTCAATAGGAGGCTTAGCACATCATAACCCTGTTCCCAGGACGATGTATCAACCCCGACATTATCCTGATGGTTGGCAAGTATAGTATCATACAAGCCTAATCGATTGATCCGTTGTAAGGCTGTCAAGGGGTCAGGACCTAAAGGTAGGAGTCAGCTAGACGTTAAAAATTGGGGTTTAGATGGGGTCTTGCTTCTAGGATAGCATACCTCGCAAGGTTTTCTCAATCTCGACACCGATTCTTTCCTGACTAATCTTGGCTTTTAGAGCTGATTTGATAGCATCTATTTTCATAGCTTCTTCCGTGTCACAATCAATAGTGTAGCCCAGCCTGCTTGCAAAACGAATCAACCGTAGGACTCGGAGTGGATCGTCTTTAAAAGTCTGAAATGGTTCCATTGGTGTGCGTATGACTTTATTCTCCATGTCTTGCAATCCCTGTCCCGTAAAATCTTCAATCAACTCTGTATGAATATTATAGAATAAAGCATTCACTGTAGCATCCCGTCGAAGTGAATCCTCTTCTGGTGTCCCAACTTCGATCTGGGGATTTCGACTCTCGTCTGTATATGTTTCCTTCCGAAGGTTGACAAAGTCAATATCCAATCCGAACATTCTCGTCGTGGCTGTCTCCAGGTGTTTTGATCTTTCAGGATTCTTCTCGATTTTATGAAGCTTAATGAAATCAACAACAGAAGGGTTGGAAGGGTGAAGTTTCTTGTATTTTCTGAGATTTCCAGGAATAGAGAGGTATTCTTTGAGGCCCTCCCCAAATCTCTCCCCCGTCATGGAGTTTATCGCTACGTCGATGTCGTGGCTTTCAACACCGAGAAGCTTGTCTCGCACCCATCCTCCAGCGAATCGCAAAACCAGGGGCTCTGTAGCTGTTAGTGTTGTGTCTGGTTCTCTTTTATTACGTTGCTGGATGAACTCGGCTGCATCAAGTAGACACAGTCGCAGAGTTTGTTCGATAGGCGTGAGCACAATTCGGGGGAGGGTTGGATGGTTCATGTTCGTCTCTTTAGCCACGGCTTTCTGTGAAATTTTTTTCCCAAAAGTCTTTGAAATCCGTCGCCGTTTGCTACGTCTTTCATGGGGTGTTGGGATCTCTGGTTTTCTAGATGACATAGGCCCCCTCAATAGCTGTGGCTGTGGGTAAGCGAGCAAGCCCTTGTAGAAATGTTTAGATTCGATTCCTCTCCAAGTTATAAACGATCGTCTACATGGAGCTGTGGTGAATACGGTGAGCTGGGTGCAGTGCAAGGTTGGCGATGAGAAACGAAGGGTCATCTGGTGGTAATGCGTTGCTTAACGGGAGAAAATGGCTGTCTCATTATGGTGACGAGTAGCTATTCAAATAATCCCGGAAGATGTCATAGAGGTGCTGGATCTGCATTTTTAATGTTTATATTCACATTGCTCTTTGTTATCTCATCAGTTGCAGATTCACCAGAGTTGTTATAGATTTTGATATTATAAATATTCGGGTTGATGGCGGTAGTTAAATATGAACTAAAGTAAAAATATTTTATCATGAACGCAACGTAGTGATCTTTTTTTGGGGGTGATCCTCGCCGCTGTCCTTTAAATTTGTCAGGTACACAACGGCAGCGCCCCACAGCACATACAGCACCTCTATATATAATCCAATAATCTCTATCTGCCCCCGTCTACTATTCATGCTATAGATACCCTTCAGCATAGCCATTTTCTCCATTTGATCGAGTCCCCGAGGTGTCCATGACATCACCGGACGATGTTACGCCAGTCAAGCCTCCGCCGTCCTTCTCACCCGGAGCCGCCCTCAATGTCTCCAAAGCCAGATACCCAGAAAAGATTCAGACCACCCAGCCGGTGATCTCTTCGCTATCAGAGTCCATTCTGACCGACTCTCCTCCGGAACGGCGTTCGTCCGAACTATCCCCTAGAACCGTATCTCCCAATGGGAGGTCGCATTCCGCCTCGCAAATTTCCCGCTCAAGTGCTGTATCACCGCTAGGGTTCCAAGTTGATACTACAGATGACATCCGCTCTCTAATAATTCGTGCATTTTCCCCCGTTGTCGGTGTATATGCGTCGCCAGACACGGATGCGCTCGTACGGCGAAAAGGATTCAAGAATGGCTTTCACGAGTTGATACGACCGTTTGGGGAAAGGATTACAGGGAAGATAGTTATACGGGATGGTGTGGGCTCGAGTCGCACTTGGGAGGATTTCGGGGTCCGTTTTGTTGACTTGGACACGAAAAAGAATCCCACAGAGTCCAGCCAAACGGATCCCGCTCCATCTCTTATTCAGATAGAACAGGTGCTCAACAGGCGTGTCCACTCCGTCGTTGACCCATTGGCAGGCTGGACTCGAGGTGGTGACAGCGGACACGGCGATTTACCCCTAGCTTCTCCATACTACAAATCATTTCTCAGACGGTTGCTCTCGGCGACGTACCCGGCGCCTCACGAAACGTTCGCACATCCTGTCGCCTGTGTTATTGTCATAAGTTCCCATACACCTTCACCTCTTGAATCATTGCGTCAGCTATATGCACATACAAGCCAGGGTGACAAGCGTCCACCGCCATGGGTGCATCCTGAATATCTTCGATATTACGTACTTGTTCATGATGAAGACAGAGATGATATCGCACAATCAACGGCATTATTTGATCAAATGAAACGGCACTTTGGGCTCCACTGCCATCTTTTACGACTGCGGAGCAATCAATGCGTCATAACAGACGATGATAGCACGCACTTCCCGTCTTGCGAATGGCTAACTCCAGCCGAGGACCTCCGGCAGCTAGGTGAACAAGGTGCGTACATATTTCTACGAACTGACCAGAATATTCTAGCTAATATCCGTGTAGAAGCCCTGATTGATGTTGAGACCGAAGGTTCATATCTCTTTGAATCGGACCTCACTGCCATCAAAGCATTCGTTCGGGAAATGGTCGCCCAGTCTGTAATTCCCCATATGGAAAACCGAGTGGCGCTCTGGAATGACCAAGTTGCCTCTCGAAGAAGAGGTTTGAGTGGTCGATTTATGTCCATGTCTAGGCGCTGGGCCGGATTCGGAGCAAGCACTAGGTCCCCTAGCGGAACTTATGGTGCCGGTTCAGGGAACAATTATGATTCTCTTCAAGGATTCTATAAACCTGATGCGCCGGAAGCAATATTACGAAAGTTAGCGGATTTTGCTTTCATGCTCCGCGACTGGAAGCTTGCATCCTCAATCTATGAACTTGTGAAGTCTGATTTTGGACATGATAAAGCCTGGAGGCATCAGGCTGGTGCCCATGAAATGTGTGCTGTGAGCACATTATTAAACCCGTTAGCATCAACAGCGAAAACAAAGCTTGAATCTATCGACCAACTTCTGGATACTGCTAGCTACTCGTATCTTACTAGATGTTCCGATGCCCAGAACGCATTACGAACCCTTGTTCTCGGTGTGGAACTCTTGAAATCTCGTGGTGGTTCGGCCTCTGATACTGCCGCAAAGTGGGCAATACGAATCCTTGATATGGGTCTTGTGGGTGACACTGGACGGATTCTTATATCCGAGCGAGTATCTGCGTGCTATGCCTCCAAAACGGGATTCGGGAGTGCGAAATGGGGAATACGCCGAAGGAAAGCTGGAATGTGGACCATTCTTGCTGCGGACTCATGGCTGAAGCAAGGAAAACCAAATCTTGCATCTATTTGCCTCGAGGAGTCGGACCGTCTTTATAGCGAAGCATTGGATAAAGGAAAGGTGCTTCTGCCAGAAATGCAACAGTTCATCGACAATCTACGGAATGCCGTGCAGATCGGATACCTCGAATCTCGAGGCCTTAATAGTGAAGCCGAAGTATCGAGTCCAATCGATTTTAGCACAGAAGAGACCAGCGAGAAACTCGATAAACGCAACCATCGGAAGTCATTAATCGGAGGAGTGAACCCGCTGGAGGCAAAGCCTTTAACTGTTACCCGCTTAAAATCAGATGATGAAAGCCCACGAAATGATGATTTCGAACAGTTAAGATGATCTGATTGAAACAAATGCAAACAAATGGATTATGGGGCATATGGGAGGTAATATCAAATTTAATACGCGACATATGTAGAGCAGGATTTCTTTTTTTTGCGAAGGGGCGTTTCAGGGCGTTCGCAGGATAATAGCCGCAGCATCTACTACAGCATAATCACATAGTTATTCCAATCCTCGAATATATCAGACTTTAATTGCTCCTTTCGATAATCACCAGTCTTCCTCTATATGCCCTGTAGAAATGCACGTGACCCCACTGCTTGTCGCGCTTTATCGATATAACTAGAAAGTGACGTCTGGCCTGTAATGCTCGTAAACCACATGAATAATCAATCCGGGCAATCCTTTATAATAACAAGAATGAACTTGGAGCCGTCTTATATTTCTCTGACAAGATCTCTTCCAGGAGAAAATAGCGAAAAGTGATTATGCGCTGAAATACCAAGTGCAGCCAGGTAGTGAAATCTTCACTAGCTGCATCAAGCACCACATCCTACACAACAGCTATGAGCGAGCTTCTAGCATATATCCTTGCAAATGAGGAGTCTTTCCGAAGGTCAGCCGTCCATTATATAAACCCTTGTTTACTATCGCAGAAGCTAATAAACAACACATAATACAGAGCTCGACTTCCCTCCCTGTATTCAGACTTTTCTACCCAGCGGTATACCAATCCGGATGGATACGAGATAAACATTACGGCATGGCAGCGGGCGCTAGCTCATGCTGCTCTTGCGGGTGTTATACATGCTTCCCCGGGAGGTAAACACAATGGTGTCGAAAAAACTGCTGTCAAGAGTAATTTACTCGTGCTGAGGGTGGGGGACGCTCTCATGGAAGAGTTGGAGACGACGGAATGGGGACGCCCAGTGGCTTTGCAGAGTGCAATTGTATGTCTGAGTTGTGGCCCTTTCTTAAATATGTCAATCTTCTGTTGGTCCTTGTCGTCTTTCGCGTGATCCGTAACGGCTACCTTACTTATTTGGTTTTCAACTTGGGTTTGCAGGACGAAGCTGTGCGGTCGAGTTCCATGATACCACTCGATACCTTCCAGATGAGCTCTATTAGCCCCTTTAAATCGACATGGCTATGCCTCCCTTCGCCTCCCACAATATCACAAGTCATGGGCTGGAGCATGAGGCAGATAAAAGGTTTCCTCCCTTTTGAGGGCAATTCGGATGGTTCAGAAAAGCTACAAACAATGAACTTAGTTTTGGTGGATAATTTAAAGGTATGTTACTATAACACCTCTCCTCGATCTTCCCCCCGATAAGAATCCCCGTGCTAGGTCGGGCACGTTTCTTTCTGTGCACCCTTCTTTTTTAACCTGGTTTTCATGTTTATGTTTCTAGGAAGTTGCAAAACGAGTCATTGCGGCCGGCGCAAAATCACATATATCCAATACGGACTACATATATTCCAAGGAGCTATTTACGAAACAATTCGCAGATATATTAGGTGGGAAAGCCGTGTTATCTAATTTGGATTTCGATGTCCTCCTTATATTCCTATCCAGGGATGAAAATGCAATTATTTATGATGGAGAGGTAAGAACACCACTACTTCTGTACTTTATTATTGAAGATATATGTGTATATACACTAATAAACCGCTAGACAATCAAATTTAAGAGCTCCAAAAACAATACCAAGTCAATAACCCATGAAGACCGGACAATCGCGTCGTTGAAGACGCTGATATCAAATCTATCCGGACAGGTCGCAAACCTAGAATCAAAACTTAAGGAACTATCACTCAGAGCAAAATATGCAGTAGCTGATAAAAACCGCGTTGTCGCTCTATCCGCGTTGCGGTCGAAAAAGATGGCAGAAAACAATCTCAAGCAGCGGGCAGACACTTTACTCCAACTCGAAGAAGTATATATGAAATTGGAGCAGGCAACAGACCAAATAGATATTGTACGAGTAATGCAAACCAGCACCGGCGTACTTCGATCGCTGCATGCCCAAGTCGGCGGAGTCGAAATGGTCGAAGACGCCGTGGAAGAGCTACGAGAAGAGATGGCTCGAGTCGACGAAATTGGAAATATCATTAATGAGGTTGAACCTGCTATCGACGAAGGGGAGCTGGACGATGAGCTTGTGGAGATGGAAGCCAAGGAGCAGGAAGCACGTGAGGCCAAAGAAGCAGAGGCTACACAATGGAAATTGGCGGAACTAGAGCAACTAGGGAAACCAGCGACTAAGGTTGAAGCTGAAGCGCAGCGCAAAGCTGAGCAGGAGTATACGGCTGCTTCACAGCCAGTCGATTACGACTCTGACCTCGAAGATAGCATTGGAAAGCTTTCGCAGATGTCCATTGAAGATACTTCAAAGACTCTTGATACAACGGCGAAGGAGCCTAGACAGGTTCCGGCGAAATAGATAGTCCTGGGATAATGGCGAAAACCTTGGAATCACGGCTACAGCTTCTATCTAGGGAGAAATTCGTTATTCATGAAACACCAGAGCGCTAGGATACAACCATATCATTAAAAATGGAGAGAAAGCCGAGTCATGCCACGGCGTCTTCTACAATTGGCGGTCTATCGGGCTCCATGCCAGTACTATTACCTTCTCCATTAATCTCATTTACCCCACCAGCTAACGAATGATGCTTCGGTTCATGCTCGACTTTCTGACTGTGTCGTTGGCTGCCAGGTGGAGTCTGTCCAGCAACAGTCGAGTCGGATGTATGATCTTCATTGCTATCCGCACTTTCGTTATCTGGCAATGGCGGTTTGGATAGGGTAACGTGAGCAATTTGCGCCTTTTTCATGCGCGCGTTGGCGATGAGTGTTTTGTAGTCATCAGCATGCGTCGTGGACCACGCGGAGACATCGAAATCCTTCCGCATGACTGAATGAGAAGTTGCGAGGCTAGAAACAATCGGTGCCTGACCGCCTTGCGTCCGCTCCCATATATCGAGCTCCCTGAGCAATTCTCGTTTTGGTTTCGGGACCCTGGAATCACAGTTTGCATTCCATATGTTCATCCATTCTGTGTGCCTCTTCTGCAAGAGAGGTTTGGGGCCCCATTCGGGGATTCCTAGCTCCTTGAGCTTCCGCCGCAGGACCGTCTCTTTTAGGAGTGAGTAGTTTATTGTTGGGAGACGTTTTAGATTATGTGCCGGAACTGATTGTTGAGGCGGAAGGGCGGGGGTTCGTAAGGGTCTTGAAAAAATGTTAGTGAGGGTTATGTTCTGATATATAGCACTATAGAATTCTCGTAGACTTACCCAAATGATAACGAGGTTTTTGGTGATGCCGAAGACCCAGTGCAGGTATCCAAATGTGTGAAAACAGCCTCATTTTTCATTCTTCTGCTGCAGATAGGGCATGCGACAAGGCCGTCATCTTGGTATGATTAGCTTGCAGAACATATCTACCACGAATTGCAACTGCAGGGATCCTACCTGGTTCAAAGTCTTCATCCTCCGTATCTTCAATAACCTCCACTTGCACCTGTTGAGCCCGATCCTCAGTCCTTTTGCTCTGCGAGCGTGTCCTCCTCCCATCAGCGCCCATTGCTGCCTTGCCCTTCTCCAGCCCCAAAGACGTCGCAGTCTCTATCTTCCTCCTCTTCGCCATAGGCATTTCCACGCCCTGGTCCCGCCTCACAGTAGCGCTCCTCGCAAACTCCAAAACACTAGGTCTGGCCAGCTTAAATGAGTCCACCATCTCCTGCATAGCCCAGTTCCGTCGCAGCTTGAGTTCCTGGTCCCCACTTCTGCACGCAGGACATTTGCCCTCTGTACTTAGGCAGCGGCGTATACATAGCGAGCAAAAGGTATGAGAACAAGAGGTGATGACGGGGTTATCGAAGAAGTCTTTGCATACTTGACATCGTAGAGCAGATTCTACACGGGCAAGCTTGGGGATGGGTGTGCTGAGCCAATCTGTGGAGTCGGGGAGGTCGCAGGCATGATCCATTTAAGGGGGCTCTTTTAATGGCGCAGTTGGATAACAGAGCTGGAACAAAAGAAGGTGATCTCCAACGTATACTTAGGGAGTAAAATTGCTAGCTCCTCCCACCATATAAACGGTGTATAAAGTATAACCGCTGTTTTGGTATATTCAACACTCGAAATCAAACCGTAGTCGCGATATTAGAGTCTGAGAGGCAGAGAGGTGCCAAGACTCGATGACTAAGTCGCGTTAAGTGGTTCCATTCTCACGCATTTCGATATCGGGTCAAGTTTTCAAGTAGCAAACAAGATCAAACGAAATGAAATTAAATCAATAATACCATGAAGAATACAGCTCACGATGGCTGCCAGTTATAAGAAATACCTAGCCGAAAAGGTCATCAACGAACAAGAGATTGTAAGCTCCCAGCAACCGCAAATTGCAACTTCAAAACTCGAACTAACGCATTGAAAATGGCCAGGTCACGTATCGCTCTTTAAGCAGGGCTCTCAAGGTCCACTCCAACTTGGCCAAACGGTTCGCTCTTTTCCAATCGCATACCGCCAATGGAGAAGTGGACTCATTTGTACTGATCAGCCATGTAAAGAATGCTCTACGAATTCCACCGTGTGGAGAACTCTAAGAAGCCGCAGAGTGTCCACGCAACTTATCTCATCACAGGCACTCAGCTCCCTACCCAACGGCATCATGTCTTGAACGGAGATGCCAGAAAGGATGGCGATGATGACATTATGCAATGCAGTCCATTTATGAGCAGCCAAACAGGGCTTCAAGAAGATGACACCGAGGATTCTCCCCCAGTGACTTCCATCACATTAGTCCGCGAGGAGGATTTATCCGGTATGTGTTCATTTGGCTGTATTTGACGTCAATAACTGTCATATATTTATAGATAGAAGGCTGATAAAATCCTATGGCAGAAGCCAAGAGCCAATTCCAAAAAATATTTTCAATATTCGTGCATAGCGTCCAACCCACGCGGGTGCAGGACTTGAACATTATGAGTGACATCGGACATGATATTTTAGAGTCCCAAATAGAGGACCCCCTCGAATACGGAAAAATATACGGCATGATCCTGAACAAAAACGTTATGGTAGGGCTTCCAACTCTGAGCTCTGTGTTTTTTCTGTATTGTTTTTTTCTACCACCGCCTCAGCACCCACCTGCTGACCGTTCTACAAAAATCAGCGACGATCAGGAGTTCCGCCGCCAGCCCCTCCACCAGCCGCACCCGCTGAAGCCATCAAAATACCAAAGCCAGTGAAAGCAGAAGAACCATCCAGGCCCACGAAACAAGAGGACCCTCCGCTGCCACAGGTGCAGGCTAAGAACGCAACGTCGCAACCCTCATCCAGGGTACCCTCACGGCAAGGGGCAGGAACAGCCGCGGAGAGCGAATCCAGCTCGCTGAAGCGGGGTGGTAGCGGGAACATATTCCAAGCGTTTGCCAGGTCCAAAGCTAAAGTTAAGAAGGAGACTCCTGAGGTGGAATCGGTGTGTATCAAATAATGCCGTAACATTCTCGTATGAATATGCTAAATGGGGCTGATTCTCTGCATAGGCTGGACCCAGTGGACCTGATGATGGCATGTCTACGTTTCTCATTATAATTTTCTCCCTTGCCGTATTTTAGTAATTTATTGGAATAACTTTACTCTGTTTCATCTTGCTAACATGCACCAGTTATCCTGGATGATTCGTCTGAGGAAGAGCGGGAAGACCTATTCCTCGACACGGGGACGAGAAGCAGTTCCTCCAAGCGGGAGTCGAGGAGGGAGAGAGAAGAGAAGCTGCGGAAAATGATGGATGGTATGTATATATATATATATATATATATATATATGTTTTCCAGGGAGCACTTGAACACACGTACTGAATATAAAGAAGATGAAGAAATGGCTGACGCACCCGAGCCACCACCCCCCCAAAACTGCGAAGCCGTCGAAACACTGCAATCTTCGCCCCAGTCTAAAGCCGAAGAGGAAGAGGAAGAGGAAGAGGGAAAGGAAAGGGAAAAGGAAAAGGAAGCATCCGTTCCCGCTACCAAGGGACGAAGACGAGGGCGGCGGCAAGTTATGAAGAAGACAACAGTGATGGATGAAGACGGATTCCTAGGTTCGTATAATCACCTTCTTCACCTTCCATTTGTCATCCCTGTCATCTCCCTTGCTTCCTTGCTGCAAAAATGCACCGTGAGAGATATTCCCGTTCCCAGCGCTTACAAAACCGTCCGCTACGCACGTGCAGTCACGGAAGAGCAGCCTGTCTGGGAGTCGTTTTCAGAGGACGAAGCTCCGTCCGTTGCGAGGCGGAAGCTGGTCGTTGCGGTCCACGCGAAGCCTGCTGGTGGCAGGGGAGGGGCGAAAACGGGGCAGGGGAGTATCATGTCTTTTTTTGGGAAGAAGTAATTTTTTAATTTTCTATTTTTATTTTTTCAATTTTTTATTTTTATTATTATTATTATTATTATTATTATTATTATTATTTTAAAAAAAATCTACATTTGTATGATTCATGGCTCAATTCCCATCTCGATTCCCCAACTCCAGCCCTCTTCCCTCTCTTTCTTCCCCCTTGCCCCCTCACGCCATACGGAGGTGTAGAACCTCAAAAGGAGCAGCTCGCAGACTCCCATCTCGAATCTGAATATGCCCAATGCAGCTCGTCCCAACAGCACAGAGCATTATAGAGCGGGATTTCCTCATATCCTTCTAGAGATATTGTACATTGAGAAGAGAGATTAGAATGTGAGGAAATGAGTGAGAGACAGACAGACACAGACACAGACAAGGAGCAGACGGGAGCAGCCACAGACATTCGGACATCGGACACCGGACATCGGACATCAGACGTTGCGTTGTTTGGGCAGGACAGGCCAGTTGTCGGGAGCATGGCCCCCTTCTGCCCGGGCGTCTGGGCTCTGCTAAATAAATACTCAAGCTGCGGTTGTATTTGTTGACCATCGCATCTGGCCCGGAAAGGAGTTGGCCCAGTAGTAGGACTAGTGGTGGTAGGAGTAGGAGTAGGAGGAGCAGGAGGAGTAGGAGGAGTAGGAGTGGTGGTGTTGGTTGCTGCTGCTGATGCTGCTGTGTTGTTGTTGTTGTTGTTGTTGTTGTTGTTGTTGTTGTTGTTGTTGTTGTTGTTGTTGTTGTTGTTGTTGTTGTTGTTGTTGTTGTTGTTGTTGTTGTTGTTGTTGTTGTTGTTGTTGTTGTTGTTGTTGTTGTTGTTGTTGTTGTTGTTGTTGTTGTTGTTGTTGTTGTTGTTGTTGTTGTTGTTGGTAATTATGTATGTATGTATGTATGTAATATCCACGGTTCTCCGCCAGTTCAACTTTACATTATGCAGGACCCAGTCAATGGTTGCTTGGATAAAAGCTCCCGGTTTTCGGTTCTCCGCCCCAAGGTGTCCATTACTGCTACCATCCACACTCCCTTGACCCCACCACGCGCTCCCCGTTCACCGCTCTCTTGGGGACTCCTCACTAAGTTTGTCCGACTGGCGCCCGCGTTTCCTCCTCTTCTTGCCCTGTGACCTCTGCGGATGCTGGATGTCCCATTCCAACCCATCCCCCAGCACTCCCCCGCGCAGACTCTTCGGTGGCCCTTCTGACTGTGCCTGTCGCATCCTCTCTCTCTTCTAGATATCTCATACTGCACGCGTACTGCAGACAGCTCTCCATACTACGGACTACGGACTACGACTACGGCTACGACTACGGCTACGACTACGGCTACGACTACGGCTACGACTACGGCTACAGCTACAGCTACAGCTACGACTACGACACGACACGACTACGATTATATATAGAGCACACGCAGCCATGAAGCTTCCTTCGCGTGCTGCAGTGCTGGCTTTGCTCGCCTGCCAGTGCTCCAACAATGCTCGGGCAGCCGAAGCCCATAGACAACACTACCTCCAAGATAGCCCGCAATCGCTCATGGACGCATGTCCCGACTACGCCGAATACTCTGCGGTGAAACAGTTGAGTCGTTCCACAATATATGATTGTTAACGCTACTCCCCCCTTTTGGTCCGTGGAAATATCATTCTCACTGATCCTTGGGAAAAAATGCACAGCGGCCCGTACTCCGACGGCCCCCTCAAACTCCCCTTCCAACGCCCCGTCGAAGCCTGTCGCACGTTTGTCTCCCCGGCCGTCGAACAGGTCATCGAAGAGGTTACGTCCCGCATGGTAGACAAGGACCTCGCCCAGATATTCCGCAACGCATTCCCCAACACCCTCGACACCACCGTCCGCTGGCACACAAAGGGCTCCGAATCTGTCCTGCCTCCACCTCCCAAGAAGCCCAAGAAGCCCAAAAAGAAACCTCCTGTCACTCTTCCAAATGACGAACCCTGGCAGGGCCCTCAGTCCTTCATAGTAACCGGCGACATAAACGCTGAATGGCTCCGCGACTCTGCAAACCAACTCACCCAATACCAGTCCCTCGCCAAGAAGGACCCAGCCCTCCAAACCCTCATCCACGGCGCCATAAACACCCAGACCGAATTCATCCTCCAAGCCCCTTACTGCAACGCCTTCCAACCCCCTCCCCCCTCCAAGCTGAACCCCATCCTAACCCCCCAGCACGATATTGTCCACCCAGCCTACGAACGCTCCGTTGTCTTCGAATGCAAGTACGAACTCGACTCCCTCGCCTCATTCCTCGCCCTCTCCAACAAATTCTACGCCTCAACCCAATCCACCGCCTTCGTCACCCCCCGCTGGTACAGAGCCGTCCACACCATCCTGCGCGTCATCGACGAACAGTCCCAACCAACCTTCGACTCTGAAAACGGCAGGTACGGACAAAACGAATACACATTCCTGCGCCAAACGACTCTGGGAACCGAAACGCTCAACCTGGGCGGGATCGGGAACCCCCTTAACAACGGAACCGGTCTCGTTCGCTCGGCTTTCCGCCCCAGCGACGACGCTACTATATTCGGCTTCTTCATCCCCGCCAACGCACAGATGGCCGTCGAACTCCGTCGGACCGCCGACACCATCAGAGCCGCCAAGGGACCCGAGGACCTCATCAAGACACTCCGCCAGAAAGCAGCTACCATCGAGCGCGGGATTCGTGAATACGGCATCGTCAGGCATCCCAGGTATGGACATGTGTATGCCTATGAGGTGGACGGGTATGGATCGCAGGTGTTGATGGATGATGCGAATCTGCCGTCGTTGCTCTCGTTACCGTTGCTTGGCTTTGGGAAGGTTGGGGATGATGTTTACAGAAATACAAGGAGGATGGTGTTAGAGAAGACTGGAAATCCGTATTATTTGGTCGGGGAGGCGTTTGAGGGGATTGGAGGCCCGCACGGTACGTTTTTTTCTTTTTCTATTTTTCTAGCACCCAATATCTTACTACCCACCATCTCTCCTATATATATATATATATAAAACCCGCTCTAATTACGGATGAAAACCAGTCGGCCTCCAATCCGCCTGGCCCATGTCCGTCCTCATCCGCGCACGCACATCGACGGACGACGAAGAGATCATCCGATCTCTCAACATGGTGCGGAATGCGAGTGTGCTGGGTCTTGTCCACGAGAGTGTTAATGTGAACAATGTCAGTGTGTACACGCGGAGTTGGTTTGCGTGGGCGAACAGTGTGTTTGCGCAGACTATTTTGGATCTTGCGGAGAGGAAGCCGGAGATTGTGTTTGGGAAAAGGGGGAGGAGGTATCGGATTGCGGAGGACGTGGCGATGGGGGTGGAGGAGTAGGAGTGCTTCGGTTTTTCTTTTCTTTTGGCACTTGGTGGTGAATTGGCTTATTATTATTGGGATTTGGGCGGATTAGTTGAATTGTTTTATATCCATATCCTCCATGTGTGCGTTTTGGGTTTGGGTGTATTTTTATTTCTGTTTCCAGATGAGGATGAGCGTGGAGTTCAGGTGGTTGGATGCGGTTTATTCTTCTCTATTCTTATTAAATGATTTACCTGGATTTTAAATTTCTTCTTTTGGCTCGGTTTTCTCAGTTTGGTTAATGTTAATGCTCTGCTGGTTCATTTCACTTTGTGACTTTTGTCTCTAGGTGAAGGAATATCCAAGTTGCCAATGCGGGCGGATGCACGGACCATCTAATTATCTCCGCAACATCCCAACACTCTCCAGAAACTTTTCCCTCGCAACAAAACACTACAAAACACATAAACTACTTAAGAAACCCCAGCAAAAATTCATACAATCCTTCTACGAATTGGCTTCTGTGGGCTTTATACTCTACATACTCAAATCAAGCGGAGCCAAGGAGCGGGAGGCTGCAATCAATATAGATACACACGATTGGCAAATCATGGCGGCGCGGAAACTGAACGAATATCTCGATATCGAGTCGAGTGATGGCGAGGGGAGTGAGGGGGGTTACGATTCTGAGGCGGTGCAGGAGGCTAAGGGGAAAGGGCGGAATGCAACATTGGGGACGGTGATGGGACGAGAGAGGAAGAGGAGGAGGGTATTTGAGGATGCGGATAGTGACGAGGGGGAGGATGGGGGGGATGAAGTCCAGGTCGGGAATGGAGATGGGGATGGGGATGGGGATGGGGATGGGGATAACGAGGCAACTATGGGCGATGCGGAGACATTTGTGAAACGCAGCGATGTAGTGGAGGGGGTGGCGGACGAGGACGAAGAGCAAACACGCCGCAAAGACATCTCAACAACAACAACAGCAACAGCAACAGCAACAGCAACAACCAAACCCAAATCCCTAAAACCCCGCAAAGACAAAACAGGCGTCATCTACTTCTCCTCGCTCCCACCCTACCTCAAACCCTCCGCTTTGAAATCCCTCCTAACCCAACGAGGCTTCAGCCCCATCACCAAAATCTTCCTATCCCCGCTCACGCCCCGCTCCTCCTCTCACACCTCCACCTCCAAACGCTCCACCACCAACCGCCGCCGCACCTACACAGACGGCTGGGTCGAATTCGCCTCCAAGCGCACCGCCAAGATCTGCGCGCAGACCCTCAACGCCACCATCGTCGGCGGCAAGAAGGGCGGCTGGTACCACGACGACGTGTGGACTATGAAGTACCTACGCGGCTTCAAGTGGGGGGATCTGATGGAGCAGGTCCAGCGGGAGAGGTCCGAGAGGGAGGCTAGGAGGAGGATTGAGGATGCGAGGGCTCGGAGGGAGGAGAGGGTGTTTGTGGACGGGGTGGAGAGGGGGAGGGTCATTGAGGGGATTAGGAGGAAGAGGGTTGAGAAGGGGAGGGAGAAGGGAAAACAGGGGGGGGTGGCGGGGAGGGAGGGGGAGGGTGATGGTGATGGTGATGGTAGTGGTAGTGGTAGTGGAATGGCTGGCATTGATGTTAGGAGAGTGTTTAGGCAGAATGCGGTTCGGGCTGGTGGGAAGGATGGGGAGAAGGCGTTGGATGCGGATGTGAAGAGGGTGTTGGGGAAGATATTTTAGGGGGGGTTAATTTATTTATTAACTTACTTATTTTTTGAGTGGTTGTCTGCATCGAATTTAGGACAGGTCTTTTTTTTTTTTTAGAAGGATATTGAAATCCTATATTTATTTGCCATTCTATATACTACCCAAATGCTGTTTGAACTTTTTTGTCATGATAATCCCCAAACCCCCACAACCCTAATTATCCCTAATTATTCCATCCCGAATGGAAAGGAAGGCACAGGTTTTCACTTTGAACATATCAACAATTAACCCCTCTAACGCCAGTGGCCAGTTATCGTAAATGCAAATATCGGGTCGTCTCTATAAAGAAGAAAGTAAACAACTTGAACCCCCTTCAATCCTCAACATTCAAATCTTCGAAATCATCCAGCAGCTCATCCATACTAATCTTGGGAACGCCATCCTCATCATCATCATCCTCTTCCTCAACAACGCTCATAGCATCCCTCTCAATACCCTCCATGCGATCAGCCTCCGCCTGAGCCCTCTTCGCCTTGTAGAGTGACAGTGTACTTCTCAACTCCGTATCCTCTTCCACATCCCGCAGGAACATTTCGAAGTCTTCCTCCAAAAGATCCTTCTCTTGTTTCCGCGCTGAAGCCGTAGCCGCCTCTTCCTCGCGGTTCAGGCGCTTAAGACGCCAGTTTCTCTTGGCCTTCTTCTTCCTGGGATAGTGTTTCTTGACGAGCACCACGTCCGGTATGGTGGAGTTATATGTGCCACTCCGCTCCAAGGCCTCGAAGTTCGAATCGTTGAAGTTCGACCCGGTCAACAGATATCCCAGCACAGAATCGCCTACACGGAGGACTCCACCAAGATGCGTTCTCGTGAAGTAAGTCGTGTCATTGGATCCGAGGTCGGATGCGCGGGCAACCGTCGCTTCAGCGAGGTGAAAGTGTCCAACTGATTTCCCAGCAGGTTCTATGTCCATGACAATGAATTCAACAAGTTCTCGGACGTCCGCCAGGTTCTTAAACGGGGTTCTCCAATATACTGGCGACGGAATATCGGCGGTTCGCAAGGTAGCTGGGTCCAGCAAACCAATCGATGTGCCCACGCGATAACACAGGGTAAGGGGGTGGATGTTACTTAACGATTTCGCCAGGGATAAGGGAAGTGCAACCAAATCGTCTTTGCAGATAGGTATCAGGTAAACGGAGAATGTGATTTTGAATGACTTTGTAGACGTGTGCACATCCACAGATATAAGCTCTTGCGACTTCTTGACACGAACTGGCGCTACCGAAGAGAGGAAGTCTACCAGCTTCTCGGCGTGGTTTCGTTGGGAGAAAAAGAAATCCAAACCGTCCTTGGCTTCTTTGATGTTTATCGTATCCTTGTGGGCGGAGTGTTTCAAAATCAGCTGCTCGAGGTACAGGAACGTTCGTTTGTGAGGCACTTTCTGCCGAACTTGAACCGATGCCCTCCACGTGTTGGGTGTGTATGACTTGGCGCACTCGGAGCACTGCTGAGATGCCACCACATACTCCACTTCGAACGTTTGCTGCATAATAGTGCCCTGGAATGCCTCCTGTTGAACCGTAATTTTAACCTTGATACGTTTCGAATGCGGTTCTGTCCATATGAACCCAGCATCGATAATTCGCACCTTGCCTAATCCCCGCAATTTCCGTAGACATAGTGCAAGCAATTCTCTGGACTCGATGGCGGCACTTATCCACTGGTTTGGAGGCTGTAGCCAACGCTCGCAGTCCTTGCAGCAGTGCAGTGTGGCTTCTCGCTGTATTCCTTGTGATATATCAACTGTCAACTTCACGCAATCTTCGCATAGGGCGCCAGCGGCATTTGTTCCATCGATGGGGGCTCCGCAGTTACAGCAAAGGATCCTGAATAACAGATCGTTAGATTATTGCTGCTATTTTCTCTGCTTTAGTATATGGGGGAAAGTTGTCAGGGCACTTACGTTGCTGTCTGTTGCTGTGGATGGAAAGCAACCTGCTGCATCGACACATGAGAACCCAAGTCCATTGACATGATGGCGGTAATAAGGAAACAAATTCAAGATAAGTGTAGTTTGGAGTTTGTTGTAAGTATAAAAGAAAGTCATCGCAAAATAATATCAAGGTATTTTACCACTGATGCACTGGCTTAGTCAACAAAGCGGATTTATATTCTACCGACACTCTGGGTAAATCATTTTCACCCTTTTTTTTTTCGTATTGCAAACTAATAACGATCTGAAATGACATCTCCAATTCGTGGTAACAGAGCCTTTCGCAATGAGCAGGATTCTTCTAAGAGGTATTCAATGCCATGCCTGTCGTCAGAATGTCATTCGATCCTTTGTTTCTGCTTCTGGCGTGACAATTACTCCTCCAGCGATTGGTTCAGTTTCGACATTTAATCCACATCTATCTGGAAGCTTTCCAACCCGGCGTGTAGAGCTTTTCTCAAGCAAGGCCAAAGATGATTCCTCCCTGGCTGCTGATTCAGTATCCGAAAACTCCGCTGCCCAAGAGGACTCATATCCACAAGAAAATTCCCAGCAACATGTCCCTTGGTACCTGCAGGAAGAGCTGCAAGAGATGGCACCACACCCGATGAGACAGCAGCAAGAGTTACCTCCGCTTCCAGAAAATCCACCTCCAATTCTAAAAGTTCTTCTTGAGTACATATCTGCTGATATTGGCCTCGATAATCTCAACCTTCTCGACCTTCGCGCACTCGATCCCCCCCCTGCTCTGGGAGCAAATCTGATTATGATTTTTGGGACCGCTCGAGGCGTCAAACATCTCAATGTGTCAGCGGATAGATTTTGTCGATGGCTACGGACTACCTATAAGTTACGACCTGATGCTGATGGCCTTCTGGGGAGGAACGAGCTAAAAATCAAACTCCGAAGAAAAGCTCGGCGAGCAAAGCTAGCCAAGCGCGCCGGATCAACCCTTA
Source organism: Paracoccidioides lutzii (assembly GCF_000150705.2). NCBI lineage: Eukaryota > Fungi > Ascomycota > Eurotiomycetes > Onygenales > Ajellomycetaceae > Paracoccidioides > Paracoccidioides lutzii. The sequence continues at coordinate 143,743 of NW_015440965.1, read as the reverse complement.
CACAACCGGACGATGGCATTACAACCGGTTGGATATGTGTCGATGTAGGAATTGTTGAAGGTGGTCAACTTAGCAAGCCAGAGGGGGTGCAAAAGGCTGGGTTTGTTGGTTTCGGAACGGTTGTTCAGGGTACTCGAATTGTTGTCCAAATGATGACGGAGGAGAAGAGGGAAGAAATTGACTTGGAGAGTCTTTGGCGTCAGACTCTTGAAGAAAATTCCATGGAGAATCAAGACCTCCCTAAACCTCAGGCGGAAGAACCTCCACAAGTGGTGGGTTTTACTCATGAACCTTCAACTATTACAACGGCTGACTTCAGCCATCGAATTAGCCAAACACCCCCAATTCGAGCCAACTATGAACAACTGAGGAGTATATCTACAAGTTTGCATCGGCTACGAGATAATAGAGGACCTGCCACGGATTTTGTTCCCACAGGCACAGCGGCAGCAACTAAATCTGCTGAATCAAACTCGAGCCAGGTATCGTTACCATCCCTTTTCAACTATTTATCAAACCTCGAACCCGATAAAGCTATCGATGAACTGGGGCAAGGGGTGGACGATAGAACTTCTACAGGTTTTTTACAAAAATTTTACGAAGAACTCGCAAGAGCTGCTCCCCAAATAGCCTCCACCCAAAGACTAGAACTTATGTGTACTGCAATCCTTCTTCAACATTCTGGCTATCGCAAAGACAACCTCTTTCAAGCATTCAAGGAGCATATCGTTTCAAATTACCCTTTACCGCGGGCTCTAGTCTTGCGGCTTCTTGATGCGTTGCTCGCATTCAAAGCCGATCCAAACTCGAATCCCCCAAGACTACGTCTTCCCAGTGCAGATATGGAATTGGCATTGCAACTTATAGAGAATGCAGCTCTCAGGGGCGCCAATATCTTCCATGCAGACTTCCTCATCAGAGTCTTCCTTGCCGTCTCATATAGAACGAGAGTGTATGCGGTGAAGCCGGAAAATCTCCACAGTGCGGCAATTACCGGAAATCGCATTCCTGTTTCTATCGACGAATTCGAGTCTGTGCAGCGCATTCAGACGCGCCTAGCTAGCATTATTAGAGCTGCGAAAGTTGCACTTGGAGAGAAAGAATACTTAGACATACTTCGTGTGCACTCCAACCAGGGCGAGTATGCGAAATTCTGGAATGCATGGGGTGAAGTATCCCTTCAAGGCATTCATCGAGGGAAATCGTTTTATCTGTTTCTCTTCGATCTCCACGCAGAATTGGGGGATTGGCAACAGTCCAGGACCACACTTTTGAACTGTATTCCAATGATGTGGAGGGAGGATCCGCCAATTTTCTTTGATGCTGAGCTAGCAGAGGCTGTGTCAAAATGTATTGCCCTCGCATATCCAGATATAGACGACAGAGTCCAGCAAAACTTGCCGGCTCTGATCGTCAAGACGTGGCATCGCTGTCGAATTGCAATACAAAATCAAAAAATGAGCGAGCGTAAGGAGCGTCTGATTCAGGCAGAGCTGGGCACGCTGCCAGAAAACTAGTTTATATGCCCCATTTTTTTTCCTTCGCAAAACAATGATATAAGAATTTGCATGTAAGATCATATAGAACTTGACCTTAATTTTCAAGATGTTATCCACCCGTTGGAACGACTCGGGCACCGATTCTGCTGAGTCATCAACTATTTTTTAGTTAGTTATCTAAGATGCCTCGGCTATTTGTGGCCCTAGAATCTCAACTTCCCGTCCTTCTTGGGATATATCAACATCAACGACACAGCGCATTTACAGGCACAAGCTGTGTGGAGTCTTTCAGCCTGACAGTTGGGGATATCAATCTGCCAATATGGAGTATATGTCCTCCCTGCAGAATGAGTTTGATGATTTCAAACCGTCGTTGTTCGGTAAACCACCCTTACCTCTTCCGCATCCATCCAAAGATCTACCTCTACAAACCTCAAAAACACTAATTCCGCGCAACCTCCTGATTTTTGCGTGATCCATACTAACTTATTCCCAGAAATCCTCTCGGAGCAGCAACTGTCTGCCCTCCTCCCGCCCTCCCTCCGCTACATCCTCGCTGTAGCCACACACCGACACCCCCGCTACCTCCTCCGCGCCCTCAACTCCTACGATGAGCTCTATGCCCTCCTCTCTCTCCTTGTCGAACGCTACTACCTCCTCACATTTGGCGGTTCCTTCACAGAAAACTTCTACTCGCTGAAACGCGAGCGTGTCCTCGCGACCAAAAGTGGTGAAATCCCACGCGCCCAGCTCGGCGCTGCGGCCCCTGTGCGTGAAACACTCAAACTTCGCTCGTCAGACATATGGAAGAACCTGGCCGTGATGGTTGGGATTCCGTATCTGAAGCGCAAGCTGGATGAAGGGTATGACATCCACGCTGCTCCGCATGCTGCGCTGGCCGCCAGCGGAGGAGGACCACGGTATCAACCTGGCGACGATCTCCCGCTAAATCCTAACGTGCGCCAAAGGCTGATGCACTATTACAAATGGTTCCTGAGGAACGTCTACCCATCGCTGAACGCGGCGTATTACTTTGCCATCCTGGCCTTTAATCTGGCCTATCTATTCGGTAACACGAAATATGCCTCTCCATTCCTGTGGCTGATAGGCACGCGGATACGGCGGTTGGGACCCGCAGATCACGCTGCGATAGAGCTAGCTATGCAGCCTCAAAAGGCGAAGTCGAATACTCTCGCCACCCGCCCGGGGGGTGCGATAAGTTTCTTAAGTCCGCAAAACATATACCCTCATCTCCTCGGACCGTTAAAATTCTTTCTCCCAACCTCCATTTTCGCCCTAAAGTTTCTGGAATGGTGGCACGCGAGCGATTTCTCACGACAACTCGCTCGCAAGGCGACAGAGGCAATCGACCTGCCCGCCCCGGCCGTTTCGGGCATGATATTACCCAAAGCAGCGACAGCGTCTGCACTTGCAGGCAAAGGACAAAAGGCAGTTACGAGTTCCTCTGAAAAACCTGCGCAGTCACAAACACATACCCGGAAACTCCCTAGCCCTCCCATATCTTCCACATCATACCTCCCCATTTTCACTGTGCCATTACCCCCCGTCGACCCCGCTGCTACATCAGATCCTACCGCTGTTGCCACACAATCACCTTGTCCCATATGTCTTCATCCGCTCAACAACCCAACTGCCTGCCAGACCGGGTATGTCTTTTGCTACAGCTGTATATTCCGTTGGGTTAAAGGGGAGCATGAGAGGCAGCTTGACTTTATGAATGGGGAGGGGGCAGAGTGGGGGGATGATGAGGATGAAGAGAAGAGTAAAGAGGGAGGAGAGCAGACCGGTTCTAGTCGCGTTGGAGGTACGGAGAAGGGAATAGCTGCCGCAGGCAATAGGAGTCGGGTTGGGAGATGGGAAAGTGGGAAAGGGAGGTGTGCGGTTACGGGACGAAAGGTGTTGGGGGGTTCGGAGGGGTTGAGGCGGGTGCTTGTGTAATTCTTAAATAAGTTTGTAGATTGTTGTACTCTTCTTAAGGGGTGGAAGAGATATGGCATGTTGGCTAGCATTTAGATTTCATTTGGATTGGGGACTTGGTTGTCGGATTACATGTAAACTATTTACACGATCATATATGTGGGCAGACAGCCTAAGATACCACCACAAACAATTACATCATTAACATTATATTTCCATTTTTGATCCTTGGCATGAATCACCATTTATACAAGATATTAACTACAGTGCAGAATATATATATGCATTGCAAGGTATCTAATCGTCAATGTACAAGAACAGTAGGATTAGCAAACCCGTCAGCCACCCTGTAAAGAAAATGAGGTGCAGGAAGAGCACAGAGAATGGGAAAAGAAAGACCGTTGCCGACGCGGACAGAGAAGCCAAACAAGATTACCACCGCAAAGCATGACGTATGTGCAGCTGCCCATATACAAACGTGCCAAATTTAAAGCATACAACAAGAAAAAGGGAAAATCTAGATATGTCCTGCTAGGCGAGAAACAAATACAAACATAGCCAAAAGAAAAAAGGAAAGAAAAAAGAAAGAAAGAAAGAAAAAGAAATCTAAAAGCCCCAGAAAATTCCCATCTCGCGCAATGCAAATAAAATATTCATCCGACTCATCATCTTTTTCTCCCTTCAAGAGTAAATCCATTGCCCTAACTTATATCCCCAACCACCACTTCGCCCTCTCATAAACAAAGAAACTCGTCGCCACCATAGGCACAACCTTCATATACCCAATCGTCAATCCAACCCAAAACCCCCTAAACCCCTTCTCAGCAAAGATCCTCCTTGCTGTCTCCGCAATACCCACTTTATGCCCATCACCCATCGCGCCTGCCACCTGCATCCGCCGCCGGATGACTTCCAACGGATACGAGCTGGTTTGCGAGACGAGGCCAGCGATGGCGCCGGAGAAGAGTTCGGCGGAGGCTTTTAGTTGGACGCGTTTGTAAGGTTGGGGTTGCGACGAAGAGGAGGAGGAGGTGGTTGTGGTTGTGGTTGTGGTGCGGCTTTCGGAGTGAGGGATTGTAGTGTAGGGTGCTAGTATGGGGTGACGGAGCAAGTCGCCCATGGTGTCGTGGGTAAGGAAGGACATGCCGGCATAGGGGAGCATTCCCAGGAGTGTGGGAGAGAAGCCGCGGTAGAAGTTTGAGAGACCCCAGGCGGGTCGTGGGAGGTGTGGGGAGTTGGTGAAGAAACTATGTGGCGTCGATGTAGGTGGGATTGGTGCAGAAGTAGCCCTAGTCGTAGCCGTAGCCACACCAGGTCTACCCTCGTTATAGATCTGCCTGCAAATCCTCCTAAGGGACGCGCGGACGCCATGCTTCGTCTCAAACGCCAAGTGCACCCGCATCACCTCAAGCGGATAGGTGAAGAACACGGACGTAATGCCCGCCAAGCTTCCGCTGATCAATCTGCGAAAGGGCGTCTCCTTGCCTCGCGACGGGATCACGACGGCGCGGATCTGCTCGTAGGCTAGGAACTTGATGGCAGCGTAGGGGAAGATGCGGAGCAGTGTTGCTGAGTGGCCCTTGAAGAGTCCGCGCATGCCTTCGTTTCTGTTGATGTCCTGCATGGCGCGTGCGACACCGAACCAGCTCGTGGAGTATCTCGCGAACTGCGGGTTTGAGGTTTGAAAGAGGATTTTGACGCGGTCTAGGGGGCCGACTACTGTTTTTGCCTGTGTTGATTGACATGGTTAGTTCGGAGATACCCATGCAGAACCAAGCCAGACTGCTTGTGATAGAAAAATCAGGGAAATCTATACCGCACACCCTGCCATCCCCCCGGCCAACCCGCTTTTAAGAATATAATCCATATTCCTCGTATCCAGAACCCTGACATCTGGGTTCGCACCCACAGCTTCAGCTCCAGCTTCATCTCCCCGCTCGATCCCCGCCTTCTTCATCAGATCAATAGCCTCATCGTCAACTGGACAAACTGGCGGGGGAGCTTGGGAAACATGGAGTTCATGCTCTCCTGCCGCATCCTTTCCCCTCAGCATTCCCAGGGGAGTAGCCATCAATAACCCAGGTATGGCGCCTGTCCCAGTCCTGCTGTCAATGCCGTACCGCGGGGTTAAGTTCTCCTGAATCAACGTTTCTGATCTTGTCGTTGAAGTCGCAGCTGTCGTTTCTGTGATGGAATACCGAGAGGATATGTATGTGAATTCGTGTGCGATTGCGATTGCGATTGCAATTGCTGCACCTTGCACCTGCACCTGCAGCTATGGGTGTGACGTCGTCGAAGTTGGGCTGTGAATGTTGGTCTATCTTAATCCCGAACCTCGGGTAACTAAGCCACCTCCGTTCAACTAAAAAAAAATTCCAATCAGAGGAGAGATTCCCTCTCTACCAACACATCTCTTCTGATATCACTGCTCTGGTCGAAATGGAGGTAGAGAAGGTAAAACAACAAGTGGGATATAGCTATCGTCGCCAGCATTTCTCCTTCTGCTTCTTCTTCCACTTTCTTTTCGGACTGGCCCGTTGTTGCGACGCGGGTTACGCAGCTCAGGTTTAGCAATGGAATCGCCGATAGCAGGAATATTGCATCGTGGGGAAAGGTGCAACTTAATTCTGCAGAGAGTGGATCAGTCTCTCGTACATTATAGTCTTCGCGATGCTTCGGTCGCGCTGTGTACTCTTTCAGCGGTGGGGAAGAAAACATACACTGGGTATCGGCAGAAACAGGGAAAAATACCGAAAATCCTGCGGCTGGCGTCGGATTCGGATGGTTTGTTCGTTTGGGCTGTAGAGGGCACGTGAGTCGCGGAGATCTCGGTAACGCCGAGACATCGTTACCAAAATCTTGTTCAGCTGGAATGGTATTGGTATTGTTAGAAACAGGTAGGGATTCCCCGATAAATTACGGGCGGAGCATCACGTGATAGAGGTGACGTCAGGCAAGAACTGTGCAAGGAACGACGACTAGCTGATATCCAATATCAACATCAAACTTGGTGGGTGGTGAATTTCCTAGACAAGTTAAATACAGCGGAAATATATATGTGTATGCGGGTAAATAGATGGGGAAAGGCCTAGATGAGAAAAAAATCTATCTAATCGCTCAAAACTGAAAATTCTTCTCCAAAAAAAGATGCAAAACAAGCCTCCATTCATCCCTTTTTCTCTTTTTTATTCCCAAGAATTCGATCCGTCCTAAAGGATAAATAACCGATAACAAATAAAAATAAATGGAAAGCCCCATGATGAAAAGAGTAAATCTAAAAAAAAAAAAAAATAATAAAAATAAAAATAAAAATAAAAATAAAAAACAACAAAAAACAAAAACCCGCTTCTGTCAAAACCTGCAATGCCAATAGCATGAGAAAAGGACCATAATCAGAAGTAAAGCTGAAATTAATCCGATGGGGAGGGGAATACGCCATAGAATGCATAAAAGCGCCATGATAACAGGAATCAGAGAAAACAAGATTATCGCAAAAAAAAAAAGAAAAGAAAAAAAAAGAAAAAAGAAAAAGAAAAAAAAGAAAAAGAAAAAGAAAGAAAAGAAAAGAAAAGAAAACACAAGAGTAACATAAAAAATAATGAAAGTGAGAAATAAAGAGGGAAAGGTGAGAAGGCAGAAAAGAAATAATGACAAGTACAGTAAGTACATGTACAATGCAGCGGTTCGCCAAATAAGGGGCCAAGGGATAGAGAGGGGTTTTGGTCAGGGCGAGACTCATGGAACAAAACCGTAACCCGTATCACAAACGTCGGCGGAATGCTGAAACGGACTGTACAGACTTTTCCAAAAAAAAATAAACGGGCAACCAAATCACCCAAGCGCAATGGCCCACCACCCCCCTCGACCCGAATCAGCCGCGTTTCATCCAAATTCTCACCTAACACCTCCCTGCCCCCTATCTCGTCGGCAGTTTCCCCTGCCGATTCGCACCCACACCCGCCCCCTTCCCCTCCCCTTTCCCATCATGATGCTCATCCGCCACCGCACCCCTCTTTGCCTTCTTTGTCGGCCGCGCAGGCTCAACGTGCAAATGCCCATTCTCGCTCAATGCAGTGCTATTCGTCCAGCGTAGACAGCGGCATTTGCGCGTTAGATCACCGTTGCCATGCCGTTCGGTATCGACGGCTGATTTGGTGCGGGTGGACATTCTTGTCGGCTGCTGCGGCCGCTGTTGTTGGGACTGCTCCTCGGCTATTGCTGATTGATATATCATTCTCCTCTTCCTCACAATATCCTTCTTCCGCTTCCCCACCGCCCAACTCTTTCCCAATATACCCCGCCTATTTCCTCATATACCTTGCAATAGTTCGCGATATACGTGATACTCCCATCGCTCTATTTTGAGATTTGTCACGCTCCTCGAAGTACAAGTAGTCATATAAGTGCTCATTCTGACTCAGACCGGTATGTCAAGCAAGAGTCGAATGATAGACGGCTACTGAGAGCCGTGTCCGTCATTTCTCAGCATGCTTGCATGTTACGAAAATAATGACAAAAAGATACGACGTACGCTGAAGAGAATGT
>NW_015440965.1:129658-134868 GCF_000150705.2 Paracoccidioides lutzii | reverse complement strand
CCGGTCAACCCAGCCATACTCTCCAAACATCTCTGCTGCGCGATGAACCTGCACCTCAGCTGTACTCGAACGACTCCGCGATTCCTGCTGTTGTTGCTGCAGCTTCAGATTTTCCCGCTTCAGCCTTAGCAAAGCTGCTTCTCGTCGTTCTTCGTGGAGGTGTTGGCTCTCGCTCGGGTTCTGGTTCTTCATTTTCTCCTTCGTCGTCTTCACCACTCTCCTCTTCCTCTGATTCTTCATCAGGAAGGGGCGGAAGGGAGATCTGAATGGCACCATCTTGGTCCTTCTCACCGCTCACCAGCGTCTTCAATACGGCACAATGGATTTCCACAAAGAGCTCACATGTAACGTCATTCGAAGAAAACATAATGGCCTCGACGAAATCATCAAACGTGAAGGAGTCGAGCTGGAGAACCTCGCAATACACATTAAGTGTGTTCCAGGTTTCGAGCATAGGTCCAACAGATTCCATCTTAATGGAACCAATTAACAGGCCGTCTTCCATCCACGGTTTGCCCTGCTGCTCATCGGTTAAGAACTTCAAAGGGGGTCGTGGTTTAGCGTCACGAGAAGGTGGGATTTCTAAATCTTCAATCGGGTATTTAATCGAAGGTGGAGGAGGTGGTGGGGCGACCCCATTTTGAACGACGACGGAAACATTAGCATATAAGTTGGCGTCACCTTCAGGCATCTGCCACACTCCTCCCGGACCGACGTGTCCAGGAACAGCAAACGAAGGGTTTTCATTCAGCGCCCGCTGGTATTCTAAGTATTGATCTTCTCTGGCCTTCGCCAGGTCCCGCACCGTGATTTTTGTCTTCTGGCCCTTGACAGCAGGTTTCAAGTTCGGCCAACGCTGTTTGGAATAAAAGAACCCAAAGAGGCTTTCATCCTCTTCTTTGTCCACTGCCACATTTGCTTTCTTTCCTCCAATCTTGTTTCCATATTGAAGGTGTTTCGGAATTTCCGTATCGATCCTATATTCCTCAGCAATATGCGGTTTAACCAGCCATGGCGCGCCAGTCCACGATTCCCGTGTAACGGTATTTTTGATGAAAGAGCGTAGCATTTGCTTTGTAAAGATCTTCCGGTCACGAACTAGGTGTTCATCGTCCAACAACGCCTCCTCGTTGTGCCGGTTTACCAATTTCACCAAATATCTCGATGACGCTCTTCGCTCTATCGTACCATCTTCATTGACCAATTCAGGAAACCGGGCTTTTTCCCGAACTATGCCCTGGAGGCGGGATCCGTTGGTGAGGAGAACGGTAACGCGTTCGCCAGGGTAGAAATCTTGCTTGAAGTCCTTTGATTTGTCAGTTATATAATACAGAGTTTGTAGAACGGCGCCAGAAGGGACATACTTCGAAAACTTGGTCGACTATTTTTTTTTTCAAAGACATTGCGATCAGCTTCAGAACTAGATTTCTGAATATTATGAAAGGGTTAACACACCAAGACTGTCAATTCGCGATATAGTGGAAAATTGGACTTTGCGCAAAACAGGTTCCTTCAGAGGCTCCGGAAATGCGCTATTCACTTCGCGCGAACCGTCCGCCTGTTGGGCAAGTCAGTAAAGCAAGCGGAAACATCACTATAGAATCACAGTGATGGGATGAAGTTGGTATGCGACATACTTCACTCCTCAAAGCCTCGAAAAAAGTAAGGGAGGAGTGTCCCGTTATTTCGCAGATGAATCGTCTCTGTGTACCTCAAGTATCCTTATTTAGTATATCGATACAGTTCGAATATAAGTAAACAAGTCCTTCAGAATGGGAAGGAGGATATATGAGGAATGCGACTGCAATCAGAAAGACTCTGAAGCTTGATTGAGAAAGGTTGCATGTACCTGTTTGTAAAAGTTCATCCTGCACATTGCAGACATGTCAGCAATTTGTGCAGTGCATAATCATCATTTTGAAGTTTTACCGAAGCTTACCTATGAAGGAACTGCTCATACATCGTGAACACCTCATTTGTTTCTGGAATAACCCAGACCTGTGTATTGCCATGACAAATAACCCCATACATTAGACCGATATCCATAGATTTGGATGAGGAAACGGAGAACGTGGAAAGGGAGGAGTATGTAGTACGCACCTCCTCTCTATCATCTTCAATGGTTGGTCGAGGAAGGTATTGAACGGGTTTGCGCTTGAACAAGACCTAGAACAGAGAAGGTAGGAAAGTCCGCCTCCGTTAACTTATTATCCCGGGTCGCAAGGTGTAAAGTTTCCCCATATATCAATGTTCTTTTTCAGAGAAGAGCTGTTCGCGGGACCGGGGAGCAATTCCACGTACCATGTTGAGGATGGCGACTCCAGACTACCTTGACCCGTCCGGGCCTGGAGAAGACAATACAAAACACAATGTCAAATGATGGCGAGGCGGATAGTAGTCCACGCGATTTTGTTTGTGTGCCCAACTAGCTCGAGGGGGGGAATTGTGTGCGGTCACGGAATTTTCGTGGGCGGTCTATATAGAAGATCGGGTGGGAGTGGTTTTGTCAGTGAAGGTAATAAAACAGATAATACGGAAAAATATATGGGATATTTTCTCCGCAGATCTATAGAAAAGACAGTGAAGGGTAACTAGTTATTGCCAAGAAGAGCATAACTATTTTTTTTTTTTTTTTTTTTTTTCTAATCCGTATACCGGGTGAAAAAGGAAGTGCAGCAAGTGGCTCGTCCAAACAAATACGCGCCTGGTGGTATGTCGAGGGCCAAAGGGCAATGCAGGGGGCAGGTGTAGAAATACCTGTGGAGAAGGAAGGACGCGTCTGGAATCGGAGAAGGGGACGGATCTCGATAGGAACACGGATAAAGTTGTAGATGGTGGTGGAGGAGGCAGAAGACGGAGGGAGGTGGTAGGGCGGTAGTTGGTGGTGCTGTTATCGGTGGTGGTGGTGGTGGTGGGAGAGGGAGAGAAGTTTCGGCAGGTCAAGGAGCCGCATGAGGTGGGTGTGCGGCTAGGAAGGGTGCGGATTAGAGGGGGGGTCAGCTCGGTCAGGGGGGAGGGCTGTGTGGGGGTTGGAAGGAATGGGTGCGGGTGGAGGTCATCCGGGAGGGCAGACCCCAATAAAACGCGGACATGGCGGCAGGCCCAGGAAAGGTAAGGGGGGGGGGGGGGTCCACTGCTGAAGGGGGGGGGGATACGGGAGACGGCTGAGAGGGGCAAGACACCGCGGAACAACTTGAGGGAGATGCAGAGAGATGGGAAGAATGAATTAGAGTAAGTGGACTCTTTGCATTATTTACTGGATGAAGAGGTTGATGAGATTCTACCTGACGACTGCATGCTTCCTCTCCAGTTGCCTGGTGAATGAGGCGGGAAATGTTTCACTCAGACAGTTAAGTTGTTGCCTGCATAGAACAACGAACATGAGGAACTAGTTTGACTGTAAGTAGTTACAGTTAATTAACTACAGGCGAGATGTTCTAGAGACACATCATTCACACTCATAACTGAATTCCCTAGACAGTCCTTCCATCATAACCTATCCCCAAAACACCCAAAAAATCATCTGGCAACCAGATCTGGTTACCTTACCCCCCCCCACACCGGCATGTTTTTGATGTTTGCTCGTAACTTTTTTTTTTTTTTTCTCCCTTCCCCTTAGCGCTCCGTATCCCGGGCTTGGTTCAACCGCTCTGATGATTTATACTTTACGAAGTACCAGAAAACGGGCGACAAACCCAGCTCGGCCCCCTCGAAAGGTCCCACCCGCTCCATCTCGCTCGTTGCTCTCCTCAACGCCTCCACCCAGGGCACCACCGTCTACAACCCACCCCCCATATTTACCCTCGTTCTGCGCAGAATTGGCTGCTCCTTTTAATGGAAGTCTTTTGTATTTGTTTTTAACCAAGAGGCTATTAGCATTCCCAAGAAATAGTGAAAAGGAGTCGAAACACCCCCGGTTCCTAGTCCGCCCTTATGGTTCACCGGGCCCATACACGGCTTTATCGTCAAATTACGGTGAAGAGGGAAAGCTCCAGCACTTAGGCTTTGTGATAAATGCATTCTATCTAATTTCCCTGTCAAGTTACTTTTTCCAGTTCAACCTCATTGCCCGTCTTACATCGGGCATTCAACTGATGACGGGGCGGTTTCAATTTTCATAGACACGTATAAGATGATGTAGGTTGGAACTATTCAAAGGATAAGGATTATTCCAAATTCATCAGGATCATAGAGTTTAATTATGGATAATGTTGGTTTCATACTAACAAAGAGCTTCACAATACACCTCAAATATCTCCGTATCCCATATACAGACATAAACACACCTGTATGGCAGACTGCCAAAACCTACCAGAAGAAAAATAAAGGAAAAGTGACGTCCCACTCTTTTTAAGTTAAACCACCCTCAAAATACCATCTTGCACAAACTTATCCTACATGCCAGTAATTGGAATTGCCCCGCTCCCTCCCGCTTGCTTTTCGGAAACTCTCCCCTTCTCTACTCAGTAAAATAAACAACCATAAAGCCCACCCAACTCCCCAAAACCCCCAAAGCCGCATACGAACTCGTAAACATCAATGGCAAAAACTCATACCTCCCCCTTCCAAACACCCATCCATGCACAATCGAACAATAAACAACCAACGGGATCGCTACCGAGTCATACAACATCGCAAACCGATCTAGCAAAAACACCCGCGGCCGCACGGGGACGGGCGCAAGCCTCTCAAACGCAAACATAAACAGCACGAGCCAGAAGATCGTGTATGTGATTTTGATCGGGGCCTCTGCGGCGGTGAAGAGGAGGGGGAAGAGGGAGACGTGGCCTGCAACGGCGAGGGGCCGGAAGGCGCCGAAGTACCGCCTGTCGCGGAGGGCGAGGAAGGAGAAGGGGATGAGGACTAGGAGGATGGCTTTTTCGTGCACGTGCCAGCCGAAGAGGAAGGAGGAGAAGCCGCAGAGGGTTACGGAGCCGAGGAAGGTGGGCCAGAAGGGGTGGAGCCAGAGTTTGGTTAGGGGGAGCTGCGGGGAGGGTTAGAAGGGGGTTGCAAAAGGGGGGTGATGATATGTATGTGATGTAGGTGTGTATATGGATGGATATGGATATGGATATGCTTACTAGTTGGAAGAAGAAGGTCAGGGCAAATGTATGCTCCTTTGTCACTTCGGGGAGGACGGCGAAGGAGGTTGTCCCCCACCAACCCCCTTTGTTGACGCTGCCCAGGGCACTCGAGTCGACTTTCAGTCC